>NC_081408.1:572702171-572942171 GCF_030272615.1 Cryptomeria japonica
GTCACCGAGATGATATATACTAAGCTGTCTACCGAGTAAATTTCCTATGTCCACCGAGTAGCAAAGAAGGTACACCGAGTTAATCTGAACCAAGTGGAAACATGTTACCAGATTCAATGAACCTGGACACATATGTGGAAACATGTTATAAGATTTGAGAACAAGGAACTGTTATTTCATAGGGAATTGCACTTATGGATTTTGTATAATTTTGAGGAAGTTTATCCAATGAAATAATTTCTATGTTTATTCATTCAATAAAACATGTTTGTATAATCGATGTATGAACAAGATCACTACCTTAGAGATCTATATACAGAGTGATTTGAGTATCTAAGAGGAGATAGAAAAAGATGGTGAGTTAAAGATAAAAATCTTATGAAAAGATAAGATGTGATGATTGAACAGAGGTATTCAGAGGTCATCGAGAAGATTTTCAGAAAATAGTTTAAGGGAAAGAGAATATAGAAGAGTTCACCAAGTTGATCTATCAATTACCGAGGTATGCTATGAGCATGGTAATTTCATATTGAGCACATAGAGTCTACTATAACATTTAAGATGTAAAGTTGCAGATATTTTGTAAAATATTTTGATTGAATTATTTTGAGTTGTGTTAGAAACCTTTAATAGGGTAAAAGACTCTAACAAGGTCTATAAATTGTAAATCCTTTAACTGGGTACAACATTTTATAAAAGTGTTTGTAAAAATCCTTTAGCAAGGTAGATCGAAAGATCTTGATACTCTTAACAGGGTAAGCTATCATAAATAGCTGAACATGTAGCTCTAACCAAGCAACCTTTATTATTGCAGTAGTGAAGTTGTGGGTGCCATCCCCACCACAGTTTTTCTCTCTAACCAAGATTTATGCGTAACCAAAATCTTTGTGTTATGGAGAGAAATGCGTATGGATGTAATTTCTATGATTGTGTTTTGGCTTTATATATTATGAGATCAACTATATACAGTTTATGTTTATATGTAAGATTGTTTTTAAAGAAAAGTTTTGAAGTACTGATTCACCCCTCCCCTCTCAGTACATTAGCTTTCATTGTTGGACCTAACAGAAGGACACCACCACATCGTCTACAGTCTAGAAATTCAATTTTTTTCTTTGTTCCCATGGAGGCCAATAGTCCTTTGTCTAAGAAAGTACTTCCTGAATAGTCATGGGGGGGAGAGGTAATGCTTGAAATTTCCCTTCTATTACGAGATTGTGTACATAACCTCTTGGTCTTCTAGAAGCCAAAAAGTACTTTGAGTCGGCCAACTCTAGTTCTACACTATAGAAATTGTCGGATATTGCCTTCCAAATATCCTTTGATGCAAAAGTATCATTCTCATAATAGAAAAAAGGTGGCCCTTACATGAACACATTGATTTCCTCCAAGCGTGGCCCAATAGGTTTCCCAGGAACTCCAAAACAAGTTAGTCCCTCCGGACATAAATTAGAGACGTCACATCACACACTCTAGACATTGTTTGTTTGTATTGCATACTCTCTATGTATTTATCACCCTTTAACATTGTCCTCTTCTTTTCTCCAATTGATCTCTTCTAGGTAGCTGATGAGTTTGTTTCCATGTCATTCAAGATAACGCTTGCTTGCTTTCTTTTACAAAATTTACATTCACATGAGTCTTTAGCTTGTATCTTCTGCTTCCACATAGATATAAATTTTAATTCACGCTTAGATGATAATAAAATTAAATAAGCATTTGTAAAGAAAATATTTAGTCATTGGATGTTACATATTATCTAACGGAAAGATCGTAGATCCAATTCTCGGAGAAAGGAAACATCATTGATAAACTTTTTTTCAAATAACACTGAATCAAATAAATTAGAAATGTTTCATGTAATTTTTAAAAGTAGAACTCATGCAATGCTTCCATGCACTAACAACAAAGTTGTCTGACCCACAACATTATCCATAATAGAACAAATCACTATAATAGGCTACTATAAATAATCTATACAAAAATATGAAAGAACATTAAATTACCTACAAAAACAGAGGACATATTTAATAAACATATCATCTTTTAAATTAAGAAATGGGCAAGAGATTAAGAATACAAACCTTCCATATTGCACACTTCAAGGTACATTCAAACCTATTTGACCTAGGAAAGCCCCCATCAACAAACCTATTTTTATCATTTTGTGTGTAGGAAATTGATTTAGGAGTTATGTGTGAAGAATTTGGCAAAGTAAATGATGACAATCAAACTCAAATTTTGATGGCATGAAAAGCAGAAGAGTAGGCCAATTCCATACACCTTCCTTTACTATTTTAAAAATATCATCGACCAAAATATTGTGCAGCAGTAGTATGGAGTGCATTTCATCTATTTTATGCCCAAATATTTCATCATACCACTTTTTTTTCAATGCCGACTGATCGATTGTGATGTTTGGGTAATGCATTCCAAATAGATACAGTTGCATACCATTTATCTATCTTGAAATCCTTTTATCCTAATGGTATTAAATTAAAGTTCTTTCTCTATTTTCTGGCGATCTCTAGAGCAGAGGTTGCTTTGCATCAACCTGGGATATATTTAACTTGTGTTGTATCTGCAGAAATATGTATCCTAGATCGATGCAATGCAACCTCTGCTCCACCAATACTAGATAGAAGAGAAAGTACTTTAATTTAAAGCCATCAAGATAAAATGATTTCAACACATATATTAGGTATAAAAGGAAGCCTACCCTATCATTTGAAAGGGTTTACCTACAATTCAAGTGATCTCTTAATTATAAAATCAATTCAATTCCAAGTGAACAAGCAATCAAGCATTCATCAAGAATTGAAGGAGAATTCAAGTTAAAGCACACCATTTTGCATGATATCCTAAAACCTTATGTGAGGATTCAAGAAAGATTCATCAAGGTATCATGTTCAATTTTAAGCATTTTTAGATTACATCTAAAGGGATCATTTTAAAGAGGGAGGAAGAGATCTTTTCCTAAAGATGTCTACCTCCAAAAATAGAGGAGATATTTAATAAAGTTATCATCTTTTAAATCAAGAAATGGGTAGGAGATTAAGAATACAAACCTTCCATATTGCACACTTCAAGGTATATTCAAACCTATTTGACCTAGGAAATCCCCCATCAACAAACCTATTTTTGTCATTTTGTGTGTAGGAAATTGATTCAGGAGTTACATGTAAAAAATTTGGCAAAGTAAATGATGACAATCATAACCAAATTTTGATGGCATGAAAAGCATAAGAGTAGGTCAGTTCCATACACCTTCCTTTACTATTTTAAAAATATCATCGACCAAAATATTGTGCAGCAGTAGTATGGAGAGAATTTCATCTATTTTATGCTCAAATATTTCATCATACCACTTTCTTTTCAAAGGCGACTGATCATTTGTGTTGTTTGGGTAATGCATTCCAAATAGATATAGTTGCATACCATTTATCTGTCTTGAAAGCCTTTTATCCCGTTGGCATTAAATTAAAGTTCTTTCTCTATTTTCTGGTGATCTCTGGAGCAGAGGTTGCTTTGCATCAACCTAGGATATATTTAACTTGTGTTGTATCTGCGGAAATATGTATCCTAGGTCGATGCAATGCAACCTCTGCTCCACCAATACCAGATAGAAGAGAAAGTACTTTAATTTAAAGCCATCAGGATAAAATGCTTTCAACACATATATTAGGTATAAAAGGAAGCCTACCCTATCATTTAAAGGGGTTTACCTACAATTCAAGTGATCTCTTAATTATAAAATCAATTCAATTCCAAGTGAACAAGCAATGAAGAATTCATCAAGAATTGAAGGAGAATTCAAGTTAAAGTACACCATTCTGCATGACATCCTAAAACCTTGTGTGAGGATTCAAGAAAGATTCATCAAGGTATCATGTTCAATTTTAAGAATTTTTAGATTAGATCTATCCTTTCCCTCAAAAGGAAAATATTATACTTCAAGGTTAATTAATAACCTGAGGTTTGACCTAGGAAAACCCCCATCAACAAACCTATTTTTTGTCATTTTGTGTGTACGAAATTGATTCGGGAGTTATATGTGAATAATTTGGAAAAGTAAATGATGACAGTCAAACTCAAATTTTGATGGCATGAAAATAATAAGTATTCATTTTGTCTACATTTGACAGGTGGAGGATCTAGTCAATCCGCACCTCCTAGTCTGAATAATTCTACTTGAACACTCTATCATGGGAGAAGAGATATGTCTTCTAGGTCTACTAAGGAGATGCTTACTATTAGTCATATGATAAGAGAAATAGAAGAAATGTGAATACTACTAGCTAACAAGTTGTGTAATGTTGGGTGATTCATGTTACATCATGGATTTCATTGGCTAGAAAGTTGTGTTATGCTAGGTGACCCATGATAGAGAAGATTAACAAACAAAACCATTTGTTCACAAGGCAATCCAAAAAATCTATTGTAAAATGGTTGTTGTAGTGACACAAAACACAAACAATAGTAATAACCAACACTTACAAAGGTGTAAACAACAACAATGGTCACACTAGCATTAATCCATGCTATTCCAAGTAACGAATCTCAAAAAAATAATAACCATGCCCTAGGGGGTGCTATGTACCACAACACTTCTAGTTTGAGGATATAACATAAATGAATTAACACGATAAAAGAGGAGAGCTCATATGCCTCCCCTTAAGATGTCAACATACCTCTAGGTTGATATCTTAAGGTAGACAAAGATCAAGGCCAATAAGCACCTTCAACACCAAGAAGATACCCTTAATAAACATACATGCATTCCAAGCTAGGAAGAAAGATCCTTGTACATGCCTCATTGCTATAAGAAAGGAAGAGATAGTTGTAAAAGAGATGTTATGGAAATATTAAACATAATTTAAATGAAGGCAACCAAAATAATGCAGAGAGATAAAAAAACTCTATAGAGCAACTATTTTACATACCTCAAATACAAGATTGTAGGGTGGAACAATAAAAAATGGCAAATCAAGGAAATAATGAAAGATCCACACCAAATTCTTATACAATGCAGTCCAGTTGAAGGATTTTCATTCAACACAAGATAGTGAAGGGGTCATTATGATGATTTATTTGAAGGTTCATAAGTTTAAGGTAGTCACTAACATATAAAGAGTGAATAAATTGAAGACCCCGATGAATTGCTAGTGTAGCATGAGGATGTATGATGTCAACAATAACAAAATGATATTATGATGGTGGTGAAACTACAAAAAGTTTTGATCATATTTTTATTGAGCATGAAAGCAACCACCTTGAGCTCATGAATGATAGGCATCATGTTGTAGAGTATCAAACCTTGTTGAACAAGGGTGTCACATTTTTTAGGCTCGATTAGTGCAAGGAGACATTTTGTGTATATGAAGTGGTTTCAATTAGCCATTTTGTGTCCAAGCAAGGAGAGAATTTGGATTCAATATAATTCTATGCAAGAAAGGATATCAAGTTATAAAAGATAAAAATAAACAAAGGTAAAGTGGATCCTTAAAAAAGAGGAACAATTGACAACTATTAATCTTGCTCCACAATGTAGAGACAAGAAGAACTAGGCTATTATGTTGCCTCCCAAGTATGATTGCGCATGAAATCGTAGTACCATGAATGAAAATGAGCCCCTAATAGGTAATTAAGCTACCAATGTCATATAGAAAGATAAAAACATAATAGGTTATAAATGTCATTTAGAAGGGATATGATGAGTTTATAACTCATTGTCACCTATTATTTAAATGTTGCTAGAACTACAATAAGTTGTTGAATTTTAAGAGTGGATCAAAAAAGTTGAAGCCATGGTTTTATGGTTCATTTAGGATTTCCAAGAGGATTAGAGAAGTGTCTTATAAATTGGAGGTACTAGTGAATAGTAAGGTGCATAATATTTTTCATGTATCTCACCTCAAGAAAGTGTTGGAACACAATGTAGCTCCATCTTTTGAGTTACCACTAATGGGTGAGGAAGGGAAACTTATTCTTATTCTCGAGGCTATCATTGATGTCAGGGAGCATACTCTTAGGAGGAGGACTATCGAAGAGTACCTAGCGAAGTGGAAGAACTTACTAGTTGAGGATGCTACTTGAGAGAGTGAGCAACCTTTGCAACATCCAAAGTTGAAATTGCTCAGAAACAAGCAATTTTGGGGAGGAGGTTTTTTTTTTTTTCCAAAGCTAGTTGTGTCTCTAGCTAGCCATCTCATTGTTGAAGGTGAGTTTTGGGGAGTTAAGAAACTGATTAAAGGTTATTAGTCACTAGATTATTGATGTAGATCTCACAGGGAAGCACATCATTCACCATGACACAATGTCATTTCTTCAACTTTGTTTTGTAACAATACTCACCCAATTAGGTTCTCAAGAGGAACTATTCCAAAATCTTATTGAACTTAGGTTGTACTAACATCCACAAGGAAGAATGGATCCAATGACTGATCCTATTACTCATTGTCACCTATTATTTAAATGTCATTTAGAAAGGATATGATGAGTCTATAACTCATTGTCACCTATTATTTAAATGTTACAAGAGCTACAATAAGTTGTTGAATTTTAATCTCCAAATCATGACATTCATTACTGGAATAGTTGATGATGCTTGGAAAAAGGATTGTCCTAATTTTTTTTATGGTTTTTTCTTCAATTTTTCAAGGGGAGAGTAATAAAGTTGACTTTGAGAAACTCATACAAAATTATCTCTTGTTGTGATATTAAAAGTTGTTGGAAAAGTCATAGATATATTAGACAATGGGGGAGGGGATGTCAACAAAGGAGGAGGATAGAAACCTAAATCGGTGTATATCACTTAACAAACCACCTAATACTTAATCGACATGTCTATCATATGCAAGACAACTGATACTAATTAGTATGTATTAGTTAAGCCCGATAACAATTAATGTTCATAGTTAACATATTAACTAATATTAATCGGAGTGCATTGGTTAAGCCCGATAACAATCGGTGTTCATAGTTAATACGTTAACCGATATTAATTGGAGTGTATTGGTTTTAATGTAAACCGATACCAATCTATATTTTGTGCTATGAGATTTACAATCGATGATTATCGGTAGTTAAGCATTGATTGAACTTGTCAAGTATGGTTGAATATATACAAATTTAAGAATGATCATTGATCAAATGAAGGAACAATAGCTTGAAGTCTTCATCATAGTTTATTGATAGAATAGATGATTGAATGAGAGACTTCATTTATCTCTCATTCAATCATTTATCTTACCGAGGCTATCATGCATTAATAGGATAGAGGGACCTTATATCAAATTAAGGAAGGCGTGAGAGTGATATATGTATTAGTGTAATTATTATACTTTTTGAATATTTATCCTTAGTTACATTCAGACCAAATCACAAGTTACATTCAATATAGGACCACAAGTTACATCACCCAATTAGGGTTAGACCAAATTACAAGTTACATTTATAAGGCCTATCCTATTCGAGCTAGCTACTATTTCAACACATTCTAACACATGTATCTATTTCTATGCAATAATTAGTAGTAGCTACATAGACTAGCATGTTACATAAGTTATTTTCTAATAGTGCCCTTCATATGCAATTCTTTCAAGATTATTTAGTTGTATCTACCTTCTTAGGTTATGCAAATGGAGATTAGATTAGGTTATGTATCTACTTTCTTGCTCTGTAATTCTCATTGTGTTTAATAAATTTTTATCCCTTTGGTGAAAAAAAGGAGGTTGATGATAAATATCTATTTTGTCTATTAGTTGATTCCCATGCCAAAACTTATCACACAAGTTGAAATATGATAATCTTGGTTAAACAATCTCATACAGAAGAATAATGAATTATGTCTTAAGTTTCATTGCATGGTGTTATGTGACATTGGATAAGTTCACTACTATTAATCATGAAAGATGATGGACTATTCATCGATGGTGCTGAAATTGTTACAAAAAACCCAATGGAGCCATGGTTTACTCACAAGGTTGATCAATATGAAATTTCAAGCAGCTTCCCAGGTTCCATAATAATTGCAGCTTTGGTCTACTTCATTCAAATGTACATGGAAACAAAAAGTGTTAAGATTAGAAAAAACCTCTCCCTGCATGTTCTCTTTGAGTTCGGCCCAGATAATCGCTATTGGTAAATGCTAATGCCCACCACTTGGGGGTGGGGGGGCTAGGAATGTTGGGTTCAGACTCGACAATTACACCCAACAATGCTTCGACGACCAGCTTATTCATGATATATTATGTTGCTTCCTCTGCCCAGAAAAAACTGGGCATGGCTGGAGTTTGTCACTATATTGTTCCTTCTGTGGCCATGAAGTGGGAGGCCTTCAATCCTTGTTTGAGTTCCTTCTACGGCCGAGTGTAAGATCAAACAAAAACTAGTTCCTTTCGCGATGCTTTGTTCCAGTTCCTGTAGGAAAATTCCACCATAAAATCGAACAAAAACCAGTTAACCGCTTGACCATGAGTGGTTCCCGCCTAAACAACTATGACTAGGAACAAGAAATGAGTAGTGGTGGAGGCAACGCTAGGGGATTCTAGCAAATAGAGGTGGAACTGTGGGCAGGAATACACTACTGGGGTGGCAATGAGAGAATGGGAAGAGATCACGGAAATCATTTGAAATGTCTTGGTCTTTTTCTTTTTTTGTAAAGTAATGCCCATTGTCGTCAGAATTTCGATGAACACGGGCAATTTTTGTAAAAAACACAAACATCGTTGCCGATTCCTTATCTACCGCAAACATATATTGAATGATTGTTGAAATTTTGACGAATGCGGGCAGTGTTTCAAAAAAAAATCAAATTTGTTAACAATATGCCTTCTTCGTTGACAACCGCCATTGGAATTTTAGGGCAAATGTATTAGTGGACTTCTTTACACAATTTGTGGTGCTGAGAGTGGTGTTGTTTGTTTTATTAGTTCTTGCACTTGAATTGTTGGATGTGTTTGTTGTTGATATTGGTTTCTCATGTTTATTTGTGTGAAAATAGTTGGTATGTCTGATTACATAATAAGAGCTCACACATAAACTAGCTCTAAGTTTATATTGGGGCCTTTGAATTTTTGAAATAGTTTGGACATGTGGGATCCACTCTCTTCTCTTTTTTTAACCTTTTGTTCCAAGATCTTTATTTCTTGAGCGAGTTTCTCTTCAAGTGATGGATAAATAGGTATGATACTTGTTTGTACCTGATCAGTTTGATGCACATTTTGGGACATGTATATGTTGGATTGAGATGATTGATTGTTTGGTTGCAATGACATGGTTCCACAAAAGTTGGAAGTTTGATATGGGTAATGTTGTCTCCTAGAAGTTTGAGAGCTTATTTCAACCATTGCACTATATGCCATTTTTTTGGATTTTCAAAGTTTAGGGATGAAATGAAATGCAACTAAGGGATGAAAGTGCAACCCTATCTTATTATATTTTTAGAATTTAAAAAATAGAAAAATGCCACTGAGGATGAAAAATTCAACCTATATTTTTTAAATCTTTTGATAAATTGGATTAAGAAATGAAAAGATGAAACCTAAAGAACAACAATGCAACCTATGTTTTTGTTGTTTTTGACAAACTGGATCAAGGAATGACAAGATATGATCCTAAAGAATGACAATGCAACTTTGGATTTGGACTAGGGAACAACCTAATTTTGAAGATAATGAAAAATGGAGATAATGATTTGAACCTATGCTTTATGAGGATGAAGACCATGCAATGACTAAAACTATGATTATGACAACTATGCAAGGACTTATGCAAAGATTATGATGACTGTATGAAGATTATATGCAAACATTATGATGACTATACAAGGACTTATGCAAGGATTATGATGATTGTGCAAGGCTATATGAAGACTGATGCAATAATATATGAGGAATGATGTAAAACCTATGGACTCTAAGAAAACAAAGAGAAAAACATTTTTTTTTCATTTTTCTAAAAGTGTGAATCTTGTTTGCTTTCTTGCTCTGACCAATTTGTTTGAGGAAGATTGTTTTAGTGACAATTTTTTTGACCTTTGGAGAAAATTGTTTGTGAAAAGGTATGGCCAATGTATTTTGTTCCAACAGAATCTAAAGATCAGAGTTACATAAAGAAGAGCCTGAATTACCTCATATCAAGACTGACTCTACACTGGTTTGGAACATACGATAACAAACAATCACAGTAGACAAAGCCTAGGCTGGATATTGGAAATCTTTCAATGGGGCTCCTGTAACAAAATACTGAAATCAAAATGGACAAATAGAGAAGCTAGAAAAACTAGCTCCAGTCCACGAAAAACACTTCTCAGGCATGCCAATCTCTTTTACCTCGAAGATCAAAAGATCTTATCGCTGAGTATTTTTTGTCTCATTAAAAATGGTACATGAGGGGTATCAATGGGGTACAAACTGCACTCCTGAAACCATTGAACATAGGATTTGAGGTCACTAGTTTGGTTCTTATTGCAATTTTGATGGGTCTCGATACGATGATGAATTCTCAAAGCAAGCCACTTAAGGATTTAGTTAAGCTTATCGATGTAGGGAAGGCCCCCACATATGTCGAATTCACTCAACACTTTAGCCACTTGACTAGTATATTTATATAGCAGCTCGAAAAACCCGCTCGAGAGTACATTGGGAGAGATGATATCCCCAATGCATCTCAATTCGAGATACCACTGTCAGGTAATGAAATCCCCATCTACATTATCCCTCAACTACTAAAAATAAAAAGATAGGTGTTGTTATCACTTTTCCCAATCCCCCAAGACCCCACAGGTAGGTGGAAAGGTACTTCATGCAATGCTAGGTCCACCCAAGATAGAGAGAAAGCATTCTAGAGTTCTTTTTCTTTAAGGTTGCAATGTGATCTAATCTAAACATAAGCCCGATTCATGTTCCTTTTAAAGCCCCAAACTTAGTTATGAAATTTGCATGTTCATGTCCATTTTAAAGCACCCAAAACAGAATGTGGAATTTGTATTGTTCACTTTTAGGCACCAAAACCAAATGTAAAATTTGTGTTGTTTATTTTTAGGCACCAAAGATAAATATGAGATTTGTATTGTACACTTTAGGCACTAAAACCAAATATGAGAGTTTTATTGTTCATTTTTAGCACCAAAACGAGACGTGAGATTTGTATTGTTCATTTTAAGCACCAAAATGAGATGTGAGCTAAGAACCTAACAAACCCTGCATTCACACATGTCAGTAATCTCATGTAACTCTTTGATCAATCAGTTCTTCTCTATTCTTCCCGCCATATGCTGGACACAAACAAATAGTAGTAGAAGTCAAAATTACAACATCAATACATATATATATTAACTAGAGGAACTTGCTAAAAATAGATATATGCTAAAAATGGTAACCTACCAAAAACAGAAACCTGCCAGATCTCGAAACTTACCAAAAACAAAAACATGCCAAAAAATAGAAAATTTCCAAAAATGGAAACCTACCAAAAATAAAACTTTCAAAAAATGGAAACTTGACAAAAAAAAATGAAACTTTCCAAGAATGGAAACTTGCCAAAAATGGAAACTTTCCAAAAACAAAAAACCCCGCCAAAAATGAAAACTTTCTAAAATGGAAACCTTCTAAAAATGGAAACCTACCAAAAATGGAAACTTTTCAAAAATAGAAACTTTCCAAAAATGGAAACCTACCAAAAAAAGAAACTTGCAAAAAATGGAAACTTTCCAAAAATGAAAAAACCTACCAAAAATGGAAACCTGCAGGTAGACAATTTTTTTTAATCAAAGTGTTGTTAGTTCACGTCAGGTTCACCAAATGATTTATGGGAAAATTACTCATGTCTAATCATAATAAATGAATAAACCACTAATATTCAATTGTAATTAAGCAATTCCATAAAAGGTAATAGAATATTAAATAGAAATCAATGAAGCATAAAATCTAATTTAAAACTCGCTCAAATGAATTCATCCATGGCTTCTATTTCTCTTCTTCATGATTATGATTGTGTGGCTCTCAATGTTGCATGCTAGAGTACCTACATAATGATGGCAGAATAATTATGAAAATAGTGGTTCTAGGAAATTTGAGGAGAAATGGGTTGAATTTATAGATTCTAAAGGATTAGAATGGATAGCTGAGATTCATTCTAGAACAAGATTGATCAATGGCTGAGATTGTTTGAGACAAAGTTGATTGGGAGTTTAACTCATTTGATTGATGAGTCAACTGGGGTAATTGATCAGTGAACTAAATAGATTAGTCAGTGAACTAAGTTGATTGATTTGTTAACTTAATCAATTACCTTGTTCCAAAAAGGTGATTTGGGGTTAAAATGGTGATTGGGGAGTTAACTAAGCTAACTAGGGAGATGACTGAATAGATTGCTCAGTTGACTGAATTGATTGCCCAGTTAGATTGAAAGTCAGTGGGAGTTAGAATTTCAACATGTGTTGTAGGAATTTGAAATGAAATTCACGTTTATTTTTATTTCAATTTGAATTTGGATTTTCGAAAAGTGAAATGCACATGTAATTAATTCAAATTTGATGAAGTTGAAATTTGGGGAGAATATAAATTTTTTAATTTGAATTGGAGGAATACGTTAGTTAATTAAATAATTTAAAGGAATTATTAAATTATTTAGAAATTTAATTTAATTTAATAATAAATATTATTTAATTAAGGTTATAAATCAAAATTAATCAAATAATAATATATAGTTAATTATATAGAAATGGTTAAATGATTAATTGATTAATAAGATAGAAATAGAATAATTAGTAATGTTGAGGTGCGATCATTAAAATTAATTTGGAAGAATTTAATTAGTTTAATTAAATAATTAAAAAAATTATTTAATTAATAGGATGAATAATTAGTGCATATCAACAAGACATTTTTAGGTGTCTACATATAGCTATTAAAAGGGCCCCTCAGGAAGCTATAATAGATTTCAACACCAAGTTTCATAAAACCTGGTAGAGAATCTTGACCATTGCTCATTCTCCCCTTGACATGGCATTTGTTTTCTATCTTAAGGCTTTCATTTCAGACATATTAGTCATGTTCCAATTGATTGGTGGGAACACATTACCAGATGCCTATAATCTTGTAGTCAAAGCTAAAAATAAATTGATTGATGCTAGAAAACTCCTATCTGGGCCTCTTATGCCTGTATTTCTTGAATTATTAGCCCCTATATAGGAGGAAGCTTCTTTGAGTACATTTGCACCTCCCTAGTCTATGTATGTGTACCCTAGCATTCAATAGAGTAATTCCACTTCCTCAACCTCTCCAGTAGTTGAGGTGAATTACATGAAGAACTTGCTATAGAATTTCTCAAATGAGATAATTAACATCAAACAAGAGCAAGCAATTCCCATGAGGCTACCTTTCTAGGGATATCAAGATGGGAAACCACCTTACAAGCAGAACCAATTCCAAGGAAATGCAAAGGTAAATCCTTAGGCCCAACCAATGAACCAGACCATGCTTGTTCCCATTCCATTGCATACTATTCCTCTGAATCAAAATAAAGAATTGGTTGATAGGAAAAATAATATTGCTAATGATACCAATGCCTATGTTTCACTTGCAATGAGGCACATATGCCTCGAAACTATGCGTGGGGAAATTTACACCAAAAGGCAGTTGAATAGCGCAACTAAGGTATCACACCAGATTCTGGAGTTTATTCTTTTTCATCTCTAGGGATAGAAAATGTTGCACTCACTACTCAGATGCAAGGCATGTTGTTGGAATAAGAAGCTAAGATTTCTCTTGATCACAGAATTTTTTCATGGATGGAAGGAGATGAAGCAATATTTGCCAATGAAGCCTCTACATCATGGACTCCTCGAGTTCAATTTGTTTATAATACTCACTCAAAATGGAGTTTTATGAGAGAGCCAATGACAAAATGACCTAAGGCTAGTTTTGACATACCTTTGGGTCAGCCTATGGTTGCCCAACCTATTCAAAAGCCTAAGGAAATCATACAACATAAGCCCAAAGAGTCAAGGTTACTCCTCACATATTTTAACATAGTTTAAGAACTAAAAAAAGAACTCACTAATGCATCCTTGTGGGATATTTTGGCCATTCTAAAATAGAAGTTCCTATTGCATGAAGCTTTGGAAGAATGTGAGAAATCAATATCAACAAAGCCAGCTGCAAAAATCACCCCAACAAAAGACAAAGGGATCAATCACGCCAAGTTGTAGTACTCACAAATGACATGGATGGTACTATAAAAGAAAATGTAGATAAATTGAATCCCAACCCTTTTTTTCTACCTATAATTGTATGGGATAAGTTGTTTCATAACTCTATGATTGACTCTAGTGCAAGTACTACGGTCATGCCTAAGAAAATCGTTGAATCTTTAAAGCTTAAATATGAACCCTTAGCTAGGGGATTCATGGTGTTGGATAGGAATAAATTCCAACCCATATAGGATTAATGTTTTTGAAAATTTTGCAGATAAGTCATTATCAACATCAACATATTCATATTGATCATTAGAAATATTAGGATCAACATTTTCATCATTAAGAATGTTTTCACCTATATCTTCATCAAGATTAATAAGAATAGGAGCTCTAATAGGAATAGAACTTGAACCATCATTTGTCTTAAGCATTTTGCATCTTGGATAATTAGGTTGAAAATCATGTTTAGGAGAAAATGGAATCATGTCAATTGTTGGTGTTTTGGGAGAAGAAATGGTTTGGTAAGCGACTTCATGAGCTCTAGCACGATGTCTTTGTTGACATTCTCTCATACAATGGTTTCATCTAGTCTTGCCTGAAGGTTGATGAGGTTTAGGTTCATTAGGTATAGGCTTCATTTTTTCTTTTAAGGAAGAATGAATGGGTTGAGGTAATATAGGTTGGACAATGGGAGAGGTCGGCCACTTCTATCTATAAGATGAAGGAGGAGGAACTGCACCATATAAAGGAGGAATGGGAGGCATAGGAAGGAGACCAAGTCCATCATGAGGAGGAGGGATAGGTCTAGCCTTAGGAGGAATAGTTTTTTTTTTAGGAGAAATATTTTTTCTACCTTTAGGAGGAAGAGGAGACTCATCCATAGGAGAAGGAATGGATTCTTTGTTAGTAAGAGGGATATCCCTTTTATTGGGTGAAAGGATACTCTTCTCATTGGGAGAAGGAACAGATGCCTCCTTGGGAAGAAGCTTATTTTTTTCCTTAGGAGGAAGAACAATCTTATCCTCAAGAAGGGTTATATGACCATCAAGAGGAATGCTAAGTGTTAGATTTCTAGGTTTACTCAAGGATAAAATTATTTCATTTTTCCAATTTTGATATGATCTAGAAAGAGAATCACTTCTAGGTTCAAGAGGCTTGAATTGTTCGGACCAAAAATAATCAAGACAAACATCTCCATGCCTTAGTGTAGGTTGAAATATGCTATGATTAACAGTTATAATTTCACCATTATGAGGAAATTTCAAACACTTGTGAATAGTAGAAGCAGTCGCTTTCATGGAAGAGAGACAAGGATGTCCCATCTTCACACAAAATTGATCAAATGTAGGAATGATATCAAATTGAACATCTAAGTGTTTAGTGCTAACATCAATAGGAAGTGTTATAGAACCAATAGCAAGACAAGAGAAGCCATCAAAAACTTTAACTATCACATCAATATCATCATATATCACTTGATGCAATTATAAAGTGTAGTCACGTAAATATGTCCATTTTAATTAAATGAATATTTGCTATTTATTTGATTAAAAAACCACTAGCCAATTAGTTAATTAAATTAACATTTAATTAATTTCATCTTCAAAACATTCTCCTATTAATTAAATAAATTATTGAATTTATTTTAATTAATCCATTAAACCAAATTCACAATCAATTAAATGAATAAATCCTATTTATTTAATTTAATCCCCTTTCTTCTTTTAAATAAATAAATTAAAACATTTATTTAAATCATTATCCCCCCTCCACTTACATTCTCCTACAAATGCAAGTTGCAACCACAAGTTGAAATAAATTAATTTTATTTTAATTAAAATCATATTTTCCCTCACCCACCAAACCCACTTGCAATCCTAAATCCCCTTCTAGATCCTTCTAATCACTTTCTAATCATTCCTAATTAGCCTAATCCACCCCCTAATTATTGTCACATTCCTAAGAAACTTGGAGTCACTTCTCAAAGACTCCAAAGTCTTTGAAAAGCATTTAATGCTTTATGTGCCCAACAAGCTAACCTCTAAAGTCTTCCAAACCACTTATGGATCTTACATGACCATTAATGGTTAACTCAACTCATCCACATGGTTAGAGACTTTACCTCTAAACTCAACCCTCATTTAACCCATGTGTCTTCTCAAGCATTTATTTCTTTGACCATGGTTATCCTCACTAAATCTTGCACAAGAGTTTATCCATTGGATAAAAGCTTTATTCTTTGAATAATGAATTTATTCACTCAACTCAACATTAACCCTACCTCCCAAGTTAACCCTCAGGTCATGTCAAGCATTTAATGCTTATTCCCTCTCCTCTCAACCCATCTCATGTTGACATTTGTCATCCTGGGATTGGATTGAAAGTCTTCACATGGATCTTAAGCCCTTCAATCCTGACCCTTGTTGAGATTACTCAATCTCAACCATCCATTGCTCTATTTTACCTATAAATAGAGCTCATTTCTTCATAATCCAGGTCCTGAAAACTTGTATGCATTTAACTTATAGTCAATTTTAGAGAGTATTTTAGCATAATCACTTATATTGTCATTTTGGACTAAAATTAATCTTAGTTCATTTAATAATATTTCATATTTAGCTTGTTTTACACTTGCATAGCATAGTTTAAAGTATTTCAATCTTAAATCTCCATAAGACATCCATAGTGCAAAAAGTTGCTAAGATCTACACTCATTTGGAAACTTGGAGAGGAGAGGAACAAGGGATGAGGATCTACAAGCATGGTGGAAGGCATTTGGAGATGCCTTGTTGCATTTGTTTTCTTTGTTAAATGCTCTATTTTGCTTATAGTGTCTCTCTTGATATGTCTATTTAGAATAATCTTTGGTTGTTAACACTAATGTTTGTTTCTTATGTTCTTGTGTGTGTGTTGCCATATTATAGATTTTTCTAATCCTTTTTGCAGAACGTCATTTGGTGAGCCCGACGTGAATCAAGAGCAACCATTTTGAAACTAATAACTTTTTTATGATTTGAATTGACACACAGGTTGCACTTTAGCACATTGTTCACGCTCTAGCACCTTCAAAAGTTGGTACTTTAGCACTATTGTTCCTAATAATAGTGCTATTGTCTCTCAAATGACACTATTGTCAATCTTTTAGTGCTATTGACCATTGAATAGTGCTATCATTCTTAGTTTTAGGACTTTTGGCTCTCTGTTCGACAAGATTAATTCTATCTAACAGAGTTCTTTCAACACTATTGGTTCTTCTTTTGGCACGTTTGCATTTCGTTTAGCACTTTCATGTGTTATTTAGCACTTTCGCGTTAAATAGCGCTTCTGTTTCCACACAAAGTAGCGCTATTGTAACAGAGAGTTGTAAAAAAATACATTGTAACCAAAAACAAAGAAAATTAGGCTTGTAGAAGCCCACCAAAGATGTGGATTTTACTAACTTGTTCTCTTTTGTGCAGGTTTTGACTAACCCCATTTTTTAAAGATTTTAGAAATTAAGCTTAGGAAGTCAATCAATTTATGTTGCTAACTTTATCTTTTAAGTTAGGATAAATGAATTCACTTTCTTTTCTTAAAGTTAAAAATCAAACTTCAAACTTCATTTTTGGTGCTTAAAATCAACAAGACAACTTTGCTTTTCTTGCAAGTTAGGAAACAAAACTTCAAACTTCATTTTTGGTGCTTAAAATCAACAAAAACAACTTTATTTCTTGCAAGTTATGAAACAAACTTTGTTTTGGTGCTTAAAAATCAACAAAACAAAATTTATTTTCTTGCATCAACTTAAAGAAATTTACAATCAACACTTCGTTTTGGGCAATCTAAAAAGAACAAGACATTTTTCCTTCAAGCTCAAAAATGATTTTACTTCAAGAAAGATGTGTTTTCAATTCAGTTGACCAGGATTTCAAAGTTCCTAGTTTACAAAAAATTTTGCCTTTGAAGTTAAAAAGAACACCATGATTGTTGGAGCAACATCTCCAAATAGTTAGATCACATTGCAATGAAAATCAATTAAAAAGAACAAGTGTTTTTGGTGATTGGCACACTTGTGCAAAGTTTGTCGAGTGGTCCTACTTCTAACACACATTATCCTCTCCCTTGGCTTTCATGGTCCTAGGTGCAAGAGAAAAGTGTTAGTAACACTCAAATTTTATATTTTTAAGAGAGGCCTACCAAGAGACACATCACTCTTAGGAATGACCTCGCGCGGTAAATCCTTTGAGTCGCTATAGAAATCAGGTGTGAGTGAAAGTTGTATATTTGGGTATAGTTGTTCCTATAGTGTAACTTGCCAAAAGGACAAATGGCTCTTAAGTGAGTCATTGGAGAATGAACTTATGTCCAAAAACATTGAAAATTACTAAACACCTTTTTATGTAGAAACCCACCCGTACTATTGATTGAGGATATTTGTGATAAATTCAGTGCAAGATCATAGATGGTTTTCCTCCCAAGATACTCACCATACATATTTCCTTGAGTAGAAACATAGCTTTTTGAAAGGCTACTTGTAGCTTGATAAAAGTGGTGATTCCCCCATCATAGGGATCATCTATTTTTTATGCTCGCGCAAGACTTAGTATATCACATCCTTACCTACCACGACAGGATTCATAAGGTATGTAGTACTAAAGTTGAAGAAATATCAAGATGTGGGCTGAAATTATTGCAACTGGCCATTTGACCTTAGGGATAAATTGTGTTTGAAGTGTCTTCATTTTGTGTCAAGACTGGTGATAAACTGAGCCGACTTTAGGCTTTTTGGAAAAACATACTCAAAAACATTTTGTAAAAGGGTCAAAATGTTCAAAGATTGGGCTGATTTAAACCCACACTTATTTGTGCCTTTTGAGGCAACATTATTGTGTTTGTGTGCTTGCTTTGTTTCCTTGTCAAAGAAAATCAAAACCAATTCAAAAACAAGTATTCATCCAGCACAAAATTTTCAAACACCAACTTTTGGCAAACAATCAAAAAACAAAGTGAAAATAAGGTATCAAAACTATATGACCATCCTCCACACTTTGAGAAAGAGGAATCTTCATCAACATATCAATCTGAAGCAAACACCATTAAGCTCAAAGGCTTTCATCAAAAGAAGGAGATTTTTCTATCTCAATAGATAAATTTTTGTCTCACATATAACCTTCTTACATCACATGCATCTATATCTTCAAGGAAAATCTAATGAGTTTGATCAAGAGTCTTTAAACCACAGAGCTTTTACTCAATATAGAGCTTTGAGCTATCATAAAAACAAGGGAGGCAAAATCATTCCTACCTTCTTTCTAGACATTTGCATCACATATAACATAGCTCGGGAAGAACCACCAAGCCCCAAAAGAGAAGAGGAAGAATTTGTCCCATTTGTAACATAGAGTTTTTATTGAAGTTTAAACAGTCCATCCACTCTCACATTCATACCTCATCAATCCATTTCAAAATCTCAAAACATAAAAAGGTCTTGTCCTAGGTTCTTTTTATTAATTGCTTGAATCAAAACAACACATCACATTTAAGAGTGTCTCTACATCTAGGATAAAATCATCCTAAGAAGAATTTCTACACAGGTCAAAACTAGTCTATGAGTGCATCCTCTCATTACTTGATAGCTTGGTCTATCACACATCTCAAAACCTTTCTATACCTTATCATCTCAAACATTGTCAACAAACACAACAAGCAATTCATAGAAGGACTTTAGTAACATCCAACCTTTAAGTGCTAGAGATCCATATGCTAACACTTCACCAAAAATTTATCTCTCATTCCATCATCAACTCATAATCATTTTCATCAAACTTCAACAACAACTTTCAAACAAAATGGCTCAAACCAGATCAAGGACTAGACAACAAGAAATCAAAGAGGAAGAAGAGGAAAATCTCAATGAATTCCAAGAAGCCCTTGGAGGAAATGCAAATGATGAGAATCCTCGTACTCCCACTCTTGAAGCAATCAAAAGGGCACAACACAATTCCCTCTTAAATCAACTTTTCAATGAAATACTCCGGAACAATGCTGATGCTCACTTTTTAAGACTTGCCCAAGAGGGAGCCAAACTACCCTTTGATTTTGATACTACACAATTACGGCAAGCATCAGAACACTAGAGTCGTAATGAGGGTGAGAGAGGTCGAGATAACTTCAGATATGACCTTCATCAAGGACATCCTCCACCTCCTTCAACTCCTAATGACATTGACATGTTGAGGAAACAAGTCGAGAATCTAGCCCAACAACTTCTTAGTGGTGTGAAAACAACCCAGTTTTCACTTAATGATATGTGTCCCTATCCCTTTGATAGGAATCTACATATGCCACCTTTTCCATGAGGGTTTGAAACACCTAAGTTCAAAAAGTATCGGGGAAAAGGAGACCCTCACGATCATGTCTAGGAATTTCACTCTGCTTGCCTAGAAGTGGCATATGAAGACACATATCTAATGCATCTCTTTCCTCATAGTTTGGGAGGGACAAACACACAATGGTTTTCCCGACTAACGGGCAGCATTATGACATTCAAGGAACTTATCCAAAAATTTATTGCACATTATTCCCATAACATGGAACACGATGTCACTATTAGGTCCCAGAGACAACTAAGAAGGGGGGGGGGGTGAATCAGTTGTCTAATAAATTCAAACCAAAAACCACTTAACCAACTTAATGCTTAATACCGGTAAACCAGTTAAGTGTGTCGGTAGATAGTGTTAATAGTAAATTATTATACCGGTAAAGATTAATGCATGAAACATAAACATAAAGTCATCCACAACACATAACACCAATATTTGTATGTGGAAACCTTGTAAGGGGAAAAACCATGGTGGGAAACCTTACCCACAATCAGATGATACTACTGCAAATAGTAAGTGTACATAAATGGGGTCTGCACATGCAAAAAGGCCAATAGCCTAGAGCTCACTGCTCAATCACAAAAATGGGAGTCACACTGACTACCATTGGATGGTTAAATCCAATAAGAATGTACTGCACAGAATAGCATCTTCATATGCTGGATTCAGTACCAGTGTGATGCTGATATGCTTTCATAAAAACCTATCTTCACCTTCAAATAATGTCTTCATGTATACTTCTACTTAATCTTGCATATACCTTCACACAATTATTTTCCGCATTCCACATTCGATCTTACAAATAAGATCTTACATTTATACCATAACCTAAGACCAATTTTAGTAGGTCAACTCTACAAGATATTACAACAAAACATTTTACAAACAATATAATATCTGATGCAATAACCGATTAAACATGTCGACTTAATGCATTTACACCAATATTAAATCATCTCCATAGCATGCCATGTTGATCTGGAAAAGATAAACCTACCGATGTAACCCTAGGTAACCCTGGACCTATTTGTCGATAAAGGAAAATATGCAAATATGAATATACCAATGATTAATTATTCAAAACAAAGTGTCCACATGATGTCTTCGACATTACCAAGTGTTTTCCATATCATTCCAAGTGCCGGTGAACATTATATCCTGCCGGTGAACCATATACCAGTATCTGTGCAATAGTTAGTTGCTTGCCAGTGAATGTTGTTGGATCACCAAAGTGCTAGTGTTTTAGTAGGTGTTGACATCAATGACAAAACCATACCAAAATACCAACAGTCACCATGGCAGATCTATGTAACACTAAGCAAAAACTAGGGGAGCCATTTTCAGCTTTCCTGCAACGATGGTGACAAATGTCTAGCAGATGTTCTCTTCAGTTACCTGAAAGAGAGCTAGTGGAAATATTTATTTCCAACTTAAACGAAGAAATGGAATTCCATCTACACATGAAAGGAACAAAATCCTTTAATGACATGATCACATAGGGTTTAAAATGTGAACGGGCCCTCATCAAAAAGGGGCTTATCAAGATATACAATGAACCAAAAGATGCCCCTCGCCCTCACTTCAATAGTGATAAACCTAAATTTTGGAATAAAAACAAAAACATCATCAATGACGGGGTTGTAGATGAAAGGACTATCAAGAGTGCACAACCTATGGTTTGATTTGCAGGGCAAAACCCCCCTCCTAAGAACAAAACAGTTTCTCCCCCACCAAATCAAGGGCACAATGCACCACAAGAAGAACCAAGGCAAAGACAACAAAATTATAAACCAAAACGTACATACACTCCCTTAGGGGAACCTATTGAAACACTGTTACGTCAATTGGTCTCTTCAAATCTCGTGACATTACTAAAAACATCTAATTACGAACCTTAGGTCAAACCTCCATGGTGGAGGGATAATGAGCATTGCGTATTCCATCAAGGGAAAGGGCATAAAACAAGTAACTGTCATAGATTGAAGATCTTGTTCAGGACCTTATTGACCGAGGAGAGATTGAAATTGAAGGACATGACCCAAATACCTCAAACAATGATCATCTCATGTTCAAGAATTTGCTTCCATCACAAGATCAAAGGGGTCCTTTCACTTCAGGATTAAAGATAGATACCAATGATTATATGCGAGTCGCCTATAATTACACTGTGAATCACCTATATGATGCCAATGAACAAATTGCAATCATTACTATCAAAGATCCAAGCCCTACCTACAATTTTGTTATATGTCATGGCAAGATCACCATTAAAGAAGCTCCACAAGGAACCACCTCCATCCCAAAGCAGTATAACCTTATGGAACAATTAGATAAGATGCCTACACTTATATCCATCTTAGAGTTGTTGCGCCTATCCTCATCTCATAAAACAATCTTGGATCAAGCTCTCCAAAAAGTGTCAGTCCCTGCCAATCTAAATACAGATCAATTTCAAACTATGGTTGGTAGTCTGAGGTCATCACCATGTCTCACTTTCTCTGAAAGTGACAATACATCCTTCCAACAACCTCATAACGCCTCACTCCATATTGAAGGATTTATCAACCAACATAGGATCAAGCGAGTCTTGATCGACAATGGAGCAGGCCTAAATATATGTACACTACAATTGGTCACAACATTGTGATATGTAGTTGAATCAGTGGATCCTAGCAAGAAGATAACAATAAAAGCCTATGATGATGCAGAACGTTATTCAAAAGGAACAGTTGTGTTACCAATCCAAGTGGGCCCAATGGTGAAGAACATTATATGTCAAGTTTTGGACCTTCCTCTACCATATAATTTGTTGTTAGGGAGACCTTGGATATACACCATGCAATCCGTTCCATCCACCTATCACCAGTGTATCAAGTTCCTGCATAACGGTGTAGAAATTACAATCCTCGGTGATGCAAATCTATTTGCATATTGTAATAATATCAACCATCAACCAGAGATCACCATTCCCAATAATATACAAGCTATCTTATCCACATCATATGTAAGTCTAGACTCTCTTTCTAGTTCAAACACCACTATACCCAAACAAGAGAAGCTAAAGATGAAAATGGCAGAGGATGGTCCTAGGGAGTACAATCTAAGACAACTCTTTTATGTTGGGCAACTACCCACTTCCCCTAGAACTCATGGTCAACCTCAAAAGTTACTTCAAGCACCACTGGTCAAACCAGCATGCACTTTGGTGCCTTTTATCCTTTGAAAGAGTTAGGAAGAGGAGACCCGAGATGAGGACTTAGCAGAATGGATCTATAAAGACCCTATCACCATGGAAATCCCACAAGCTAAGCTTCCCACATATCAATATGGAAAAGGCCTTCTCATTATGCAAAGAATGGGCTATGATGGTCAGAGTGCTTTAGGACCTTGTAAGTAAGGATGACATGAGCCATTGCAGCCTCAATTAAAGCCTAAAGATAACACTGGCTTAGGCTTTCAAAAAGAGACTCTTCCTAAGCTCAGATTCAAAGGGAAACCCAACAAACCTCTATATCAGCCTAAAACTCTAAAGAGGTCACCTTTGATTATATCAGCAGTACCAAAAACCACACCAACTGCCCCAATGAGGCTAAGAATCCTAGCAATATCATTCACATCACCAATCATCCCACCAATCAAACCAACAACCCCATCAATGGCAACAACCACATCAACAACACCATTAGTAGTATCAGAACCCCCAGCAGTATCAACAACATTGACAATTCCATTAGAAGCAATAGATCCAACAATACTAATACTCCCAATATCAGATTCACTAATTCCCATAACCCTTCCCGTGGCACCAACCATTCCATCTCCAAAGGTACATAAGCCGATTACACCAGTAGTGTTTAACTCAAAGGATATCCTGGTTTGGTATAGTAATTAGATATTGGAAAGTGACTTAGAGACCGACTCACATGAGTGGAAATTTGATTCCGTATAGCTCAATGCTTCAGATGAGGAAGACGCATCACCACCTCCACCTCACAAAGAAATCCCTATTTATGGAGAAGCACAATTCAAAACCTCTTGGATTCTTGAATTGGAAACACCTTCCACAGACCCTGCGTCACATCCTATGCCTGATTCTTATAGGGAGAGTACCATCAACAACCTTCACCACAATGTCTTGACCCTCGCTGACACATCTTATGAACTTAACCTGATCAATGAGGTAATGCCCATTATCCATCCCAAACTCCTCGAATGGAACAAACCTAATCCCCCATGCCTGGACCAATTCCAAAATGATGAGGTGATCATTGACTTTTTGGAACTACGGGATAACATACCAAGTGGGGATCACAAAGCTGGACTCGCCATCAAACTTAATAATGCATCATACTTTGGGGCGGATGCCAAACCTTTCAGCTACAAAAATACTACAATAAAACATGGATCTTCCAGTGAAAACCACATTGTGGTACTGTTTGATCCCAAAAAAGTAAAAAATAAAGAGTGTATCCAATGGTGGAAACCTCTTTGAGGCACCTGAGGATAAAAGGTTTGATATCCTCCCCTCTAGTACAAATCAGGAATGATTCATGATCCTTATTGAGGAAACAAAAGAATTCAATGTGGGAACCCCTGAGCCTCCTCACCACATACATTTGGCATCTCTTTTAACTTCAGAGGAACAACCTAAGTTTGTAGAATTCTTCCAGAAGTGTCAAATCAACTTTGCATGGTCATATACCGACATGCCTGGTCTTGATCCTGGTTTGGTCATGCATCACCGCATCGTAGCAAAAGGAGCTAAGCCTGTCAAATAGAAGCTTTGCAAGATGCACCCCCAAATTGCGATACTAGTCAAAGCAGAACTTAAGAAACTCTTGGACATTGTTTTTATTAGACCAATTGATTATGCAGATTGGATCTCCAACATTGTACCTGTCGGCAAACCAAATGGGGGCATCTGTATATGTACTAACTTTAGAGATTTAAACAAGGCATGTCCTAAAGATGACTTCCCCCTACCATACATTGACATGATCATGGACCTAACAGTAGGACATGCCATTCTTTCTCTCATGGATGGATTTTCAGGGTACAACCAGATAAAGATCACTCCAGAGGATCAACATAAAACTGCCTTCACATGTCCATGGGGATCATATTGTTGGAATGTAATGCCTTTTGGTCTAAATAATGCAGGGGTGACCTATCAAAGAGAAATGACCACCATCTTCATGATATGATGCATACCATAATGGAGGATTATGTCAATGACTTATTAGCAAAATCATTAACAAGAGAAGGTCATCTTGCAATATTAGATAAAATCTTTGACAAACTAGAACAATATCATGGTCGACTCAACCCAAAGAAATGTGTCTTTGGAGTAACCTAGGGAAGCTTCTAGGATACATTGTCTCAAGCAAAGGCATTGAGGTTGATCCTACAAAGGTCAAAGCAATCATGGACATGCCACCTCCAAGGAACATTAGTCAACTAAGGACATTACAAGGGCAGCTTCAATCCATCCAAAGATTCATTGCACAACTAGCAGATAAGTGTCATCCCTTTACACATCTGCTACACAAAAACATCTGCTTTCAATGGGATGCTAGATGCCAGCAAGCATTCCAGATGCTTAAGGACTATCTCATGAATACACCATTGTTGATCCCACCTAATCCAAGTAGACCTCAATTGCTCTATATTTTAGCAACAAATACAACATTAGGAGTACTGCTGGCACAACACAATGTAAAATGGAAAGAGTGTGTTGTTTACTACATCTCTCACACACTAGTCGACTATGAGCTCAATTACACACCTATTGAGCGAGCTTGCCTAGTAGTAATCTTGGCAGCCGCTAAACTGAGGCACTATCTGTTAACACATAAAGTACAACTAATTGCAAAGATCCATCCACTAAAGTACTTACTCAGCAAAGAAGCATTGATAGGCCGCTTGGCCAAATGGGTGATGATTCTAAGTGAATTTGACATCGAGTATGTGGACTGTAAGGCTATCAAGGGCCAATTTATTACAGATCAATTGGCTGATGCACCCCTCATAGGTGATCATCCTCTTGTTTCCAATTTTCCAGATGAAGAGATCTTCATGATCATAGTAGCACAACCATGGAAACTATACTTTGACAGTTCCTATACTAGACATGGCTTGGGGGCAAGCATTCTGTTTATCACACCTCAAGGTGACAACATCCTAAAGTCTTATAGGCTAACTTTTCATGTACAAACAACATAACAGAATATAAGGCCTTGATCACAAGACTCAGACTAGCCATATAATGGAAACTGAAAGAGCTACTTATATATGGAAACTCCCAAGTGGTCATCTGACAGGTCATAGACGAATATCAGACCAAGGATGATAAACTCATGTCATACAAGCAAAAGGGTAATAGTTTAAAAGCATCATTTATGACTCACCTTTGAGTGGATACCCAAAGATCAGAATCGAGTTGCTGATACCACTACAATTGCATCTCTCCTAGATCTTCCACACAATTCAACACGCTATGAGTTTTTGGTAGAACAACTTTGGATTCCCACTTATGATATCCCTGAATCCAAGATGATGTGTTTCCTTGTCGGTTCCGAATCCCCATGGTACGGTAATTTCTACACCTATCTCCGTGAGCACACACTTCCTCCTAACCAATCAAATAACCAATGCAAAACCTTCATTCACCAAACCGCTTGATATACCATCATTGCGGAAACCCTATACTGATGCAGTCTTGATGGTACTCTCCTTTGATATCTGGAACAAGATGAGATAACAAAGACCTTGGAAGAGGTACATGAAGGAATTTGTGGGAATCACTCAAGTGGTCCTTCACTATAAAATAAGATCATGCGTATTGGATACTATTGGTCGTCCATAGAAAAAGACTCCTACTATTTTGTCAGAAAATGCAAGAAATGCCAAGTTCATGGAGAACTGATACATGCACCAGCATAGGAATTGCAACCAATCACAACACCATGGCCCTTTTGTCAATGGGGACTTGACCTTGTGGGTAAAATGCATCCATCTTCATCCAACAGCCACAAATTCATTATTACCACCATCGAATAATTCATAAAGTGGATCAAAGTTGTTCCACTTACCCAAGTCACCGACAAGTAGATTGCCTCATTCATCCCTAATTACATCATCTGTCAGTATGGCATACCCATGTCCATCATCATAGATAATGGGCTTCCTTTCAAAAATCAGGATGTCCGTGAGCTTTGTGAGAAGTTTCACATCCAACACCACTTTTCCACTCCCTATTACCCACAAGGCAATGGTCAGACCAAAGCATCGAACAAGAACATATTGAGAATCCTCAAGAAGATAGTCAATGATGTCGGCCGTGATTGGCACATTCAATGAAATCCAGCACTATGGGCATATTGAACTAGCATTTGAACCCCTAGAGGTGCAATTCCCTACTCACTGGTCTACGGAGCAGAAGCCATCCTTCCTATTGAGGTCAAGATACCCTCTCTATGAGTTTCCTTGCATAATCTGATAGATGACGAAGCATACCAAGTCTCCCATCTCCAAGACTTGGAACTACTTGATGAAAGTCGACAAGCTGCATACAACCACATCAAGGCCTATCAGCAGCGCATGAGCAGAAGCTATAATCATCGACTTAGACCTCATGCATTTGAGGTGGGTGATCTTGTTCTCAGAGAGAATCCTCATAACCAACCAAACAGAGAACATCAGGGAAAGTTTGAATCTAACTTGCTGGGTCCATATGTTATCACTATGGTCTTTGGGTCCAGAGCATATTAGTTGGCTAATTCAGATGGAGAACCGCTAGCAGATCCAATAAACAACATGCACCTTAAACGGTTTCATACATAAGCTATATAGAGCATTAGGCTCCCATTTATACTAGAAAAACACAAAAAACATTCAGATAAATGTCCTGAAAAAAATACAAAAAAATTAAAATAATAAAGACAAATCATGCATCCAAACGGTGAACAACCACTCCAGTGGCACCTTGGGTAAGTGCGATGGTGAAAACCTGGCAAATAGGCACCACTTGTAAAGGTTATGGCTCCATTGTCTTTTAGACTTGTTGCGATCACATTCATTACATACACTCATCCATCAGTCACACCATGGCTTGTTATTAATCTGCAATCATGGATAGTACTTCATGTGTCTTGCATCCCGCTTTTTCATTAGTCATGTCTAAACTGGGGGCAATGCCTTTAACTATTGATGGAAGTGGATTTCTGCAATACTTATGATTCATTGAGTTAAACATTCAAAACTGTCTCACAAAATACCAAAAACATTCAAAAAATTGTCTCATAAATTCCAAAAACATTTGAAAAATACTCACAAAAATTCAAAAACATCATAAAACATCAAAAATCAACCAAAAACATGGCAACACATAAACAATCTATTGAACATACACAACCGCAAATAGACACCAAGGAAACATTTTGAGTTACTCAAATGATGACCACTTATCAAATCAACCAAAAAATCAACACAGGGACACACAACTATCTTCAATAAGGATGCATCCTTCCTTATCAAAACAAAGACATGATAACATTTTTCTTTGACAAGAAAATTTTGTTTAAGCTATCAAGTACTTGGTCGGTTTGATAAGTTATTTATTCATTTATATCAGGTTCCTATGCTACTCTAAGATATCCACAAGTGATTAGAGTGGTCAGGATGGTTCCTAAGAATTGTTTGTGTATCTTATGCGAGTTATTCCAATGAAGTTCTAGGGCATGTACTAATAGTGTCTATGTGGGAAGTTCACTAAGCTACATGATCTTATGCAAAATACAGTCATGGATCACTACGGCTTGCAGAATACAATGTATACCTCAACCATATGAGCATGAACCATTATGGAGGGTCCATATTCTTTATTTATTTATGCTGCTTGGTTGCAGGTACAATGCTCCAAACTTGGTTCCTACTGCATCGTCCAAGATTGATACTACCCTTTCTCAATGATGAAAACTAAAAGTACTATGGATCATCATTTCATCTCATCTGTTTATATTGCATTCCATTGCATATCACCCATCCATTTGATCATTCATTATTTATGGTTTTTTTATGCAAGTTTGAACAAGTTTAAATATGAGAAATTATTTAAAAATGAATTGGTCTTGGATACAATAATGACGGAGTTCTCTGATACATCATCAATGCATCATGCAAATTCTCACCAATCTTGCATTCATCTATTATGAACACATGGCATCATCATTTCATTACATTTAGTTGCATTTAAATGAATCTAGTTCATTATCATTTACTTACATATAGGTTCATTACATTCATTAAAGTACATTTAATATCATTTAGTTGCATTCATTATCATGTACTTAGATTCACATCATTAAAATCATTCATCATCATTTATCATCATTTATCATCATTTAAGTTTGTTTACAATACATTCATCTAAATTCCTTTAGTTGCATGCATTTATTTATCTATCCATTAGTTAAGTTCATTTATCTATCCATCTAGTATATTCTTATACTCATTCATTTTATCTTAAGAAGATTTCATTTAGGACTCATTAAAATACATTCACTATCCTTTTAATTGCATTAAGGTGCAGTTATTCATTCCCCCCATTATCATTGCATTATTACTTCACTTAGTCATATTTTAAGTCATTTAGAATCACAACAATAAACATTTGTCTCAACATTTGTTTATACATTTTACATGTACATTCATTTACAAATCATCACATAAACATTTGTACTTTACATTTGTTTATCCATCTTACATTTATTTTTAACCATCTGTATGCATTTACATAAACTATTTGATTCCATACATTTCATCATATCAAATACAACTGCATATCATAATTTCATCAACATAAACATAAGTGATATCTATTTCATAGTTAGCTTCATTTCATTATGCATACATCATCATCATAGCATTACATACATAAAAGCATTACAACCAACACATCCTACATATATTAACCTGCATCCACATGTTAGCATCACATTCATAAACATTATAAAATCATCATCATCAGATGCATATAGAAACCATCCCATCAACATATACATCTAAGCAAATATAGACATCCATCTAAGAAAAATTCATAAACTCATCACCCTGCATAAATCCATACATATCATCAACATGCATATCATCATAAAATATGGGATTTCCTCATATATCATCTTGCAATAACATACATGTATTAGAATACAATGATGTCAAAAATATCGGCTACCAAGAGCCATCCAAGTCATAGTCCAAAATGACAATGTAATAAAATACATGCAACTCTCTCAAATGGCACTCTGACCAGATGCTGCACCACCATCACCACCTACTCCCCCACTACCCCCTGCACCACCTAAACTACCTCATCGTGGAGGACCCATCACACCACCACTTCTCTGCATCCTCTGAGACCGCTCTGATCTCTCTCGACGCATCTTGGAATAGCTCAATGCCCGCTGAATGGATGACACCGCCTGCTCATATAAACCCCGCCAATAGTCAACCTCTCCACCTGCCCATCATAACTCCCTCACCAATGAATCAGTCAATATCCCATGTCCCTGTACTCCCTCCAAGGTCTAAATTCTCTCTTGTAGCTAGATCACCCTATCAACTGCCTCATCTCTCTTCCGTAGCACTATAGTCAACTCTAACTTCCGTGCAAATAGTTGAACATCTCTAGCTGCAACCTCTGCCTCCATATCCACCATCGAGTCTGCAAAAATACTATCATCTGATCCGGAAGATCTCCTCCTCCTCCCATCCCTATCGGATCCTCTCCTCCACCTATAGTTCCCTCTACTCCTCTAGTGGCTCCCTCTCCCTTATCCATAGGTGCCTCTCCCTCCCCCATATCCTTACCACCTAAACTGACTCCTCCCTACATCAAAGGCCCCTATGACAGTCGCAATGACTGCCTGCCTCTCCCTCTCCATTGTAATCATTCTCCTCCACCACCTCCACCTCCAAACTCACCACCACCTCCAAATTCACCACCCCCACCTCCTCCTCCTCCATCCCCTCCTCCACCAACTCCTCCTCCATCATCTCGCCTACCTCGTCCACCTCCTACAAATCCTTGACCTCCTCTCCTCCTCCGTCTTTGTCTCCTATCATCCTCAAAAGCTAGAATCAGCTCTATTGGATCTGATATGCGTGGAATAGGATGTGATGTAATGTACTATGTATACTCATCTAACACCCCTACATCTACAATCCCTAGCCTCATATCCCATGGTCTCGCCTACAAATTCCAAAACTCTACTAAGGCCTAATTATATGGTAGCACTAGCCCCCACTAGAATCTCTCCCATATTGCCTATACATACTCCCCTGATCCACTCGGAAATCTCTACCTCCGCCCGAACTGCCTCATCACTCTACCAGGTACCTGTCTCTCCACATCGTAGGCTATCCTACCAATCAAGTACCGTGTCATAAATACATATGGCAAGGCCTCTGCATCATCATCCTAGGGCTCACACTCAATATAGGGCCTCCATATCACTATAGCTAGATCATATAATGCCCACTGCCACCACTCTAACTTCCCCAAGTGGGGCTGACTCATCATACTACCATACATATACACATAGGGCTGATCCACTGCCCTAAATCTCAGACTCACAGATCGTGTCATAGGTAGGTGCTCCCATGCCCAGATATGCAATAGAGTGATCCCAACTCCTAGCGAGCTCGTCTCTTGGTACACCACCTCATGCAACTCCCAATATAAGTGTGACAGAATGCACGGTCCCCATGCAGAGCGGGTCCCCTTAGTCATCATCTACTCTATAACCTGGCTCTACCCCACAACTGGTCCATGTGATCATCGATCCCGACATAGAAGGCCTCCAAAAATCCTTGATAGTACAAGTAGAAGTGGCTCATATAATGCAGCTATATCCTCCCATGCTATCAAGCCATCATGAATAAACACATCCTCATCAAAAATACATTGCACCGCTACTGTCCCCCATGCTTGGTCATATGTCACAAGATCCCCTCAGATAGGGATGTGTAAAATCTGCCACATATCCTCTAGTGTCACGGTCATCTCACCCATAGCCAAGTGGAACGTACAAGTCTCGTTGTGCCACCACTCCACCAATACTGTCATCAAGCCATGATTTGTCCAAATCACTAGCATATACATCACATCATACAGGCTTGTTGTTGTAATGCAATCAATCTCACCCTCCGTCAATCGATCTCTCAATTGTTGTGTAGCTAGATGCCTCTCTCGCATCTGTAAAATGGGAAGATTCTCCTACGCACACACATCAACCATTATCATCAGTTGTTTTATTTCATAAACCTAGACTATCAACAGATACTTTGATCAAGTATCTTCGAGTCTCAATAGGTAACCAATCATGGCAAACCTAGACTACAACAGGCATTTATCCTAATGACCTAGTCTCATTGGGGCTGCTATGATTCAAAATAACTAATCCATCCATCCACCCAACATCAGCATCAAGAGATTCTTTTTTAAACACTGAGCATCTATTTTTCAGACAATAGTGCTATTCTACTAACAATTGCACTAGAACAACTACACATTCACACTAACAAGCCAATAGCGCTAGAACAACTATGCAATAGTGCTATTTCTTGGCAATAGCGCTACAAGACCAGCTCGATCGTGCTAAAACTATATTAGCGCTAAAACAACTACTCGATTGTGCTAAACCATGCAAAAGTGCTAAAACCACTATGCAATAGTGCTATAGCAGCACAATAGCACTAGTTAAAGTGACAACAGCGCTAAAACATAGTGTTAGTGCTATTGTCTTGACTCAACTTGGATGCTTGAAAATAGACATAAAAAATGTGTGAAAAGCAAAAATTCAAATTTGCGTACCACTAGTCTGTAGTCATTTGGCTGCTGGAATCGATGGACTCGCTCTAGCCGATGATCTACTATAGGTATTGGCATCTTGACTACTACTCGCTCTTTCACCAAAATCAATATCAGAGCTCTGAATCGCTGTGGAGATGGATGCAAAATGACCCTATTTTTAACCCTTCACCCCCATATATACCCTTCTCCCTAACCCTAATTTTACCTTGCTCACTACCATGGTCCCTATGAACTTCCAGCGCCTCCCATTTATCCATGTTATCTTCGATTTCTTCTAATCTTTCACCATTATTGCTAAATTCTTCTCTTCTAACTCCCCACCAATTCTCGTTCTTTCTGAGAGATCGCCCGATTTTTCAAAAAAAATTGGCCCATGTCATGAGGGGGCATACCATCCATTAAATTGACATTTTTGGGGCATATTTCTTCTCGCCTATTTTTCTTTCTTTGAAACGACGTGATAAACCACACCATCTCAAAGAGGGGCAAATGTAGTCACATAAATTTGTCCGTTTTAATTAAATGAATATTTTCTATTTATTTGATTAAAAACCCACTAGCCAATCAATTAATTAAATTAACATGTAATTAATTTCATCTTCAAAACACTCTCCTATTAATTAAATAAATTATTCAATTTATTTTAATTGATCCATTAAACCAAATTCACAATCAATTAAATGAAAAAATCCTATTTATTTAATTTAATCCCCTTTCTTCTTTTAAATAAATAAATTAAAACATTTATTTAAATCATTACCCCCCCCCCCCAACTTGCATTCTCCTACAAATGCAAGTTGCAACCACAAGTTGAAATAAATTAATTATATTTTAATTAAAATCCTATTTTCTCTCACCCACCAAACCCACTTGCAATCCTAAAACCCCTTCTAGATCCTTCTAATCACTTTCTAATTATTCCTAATTAGCCTAATCCATCCCCTAATTATTGTCACATTCCTAAGCAACTTGGAGCCACTTCTCAAAGACTCCAAAGTCTTTGAAAAGCATTTAATGCTTTATGTGCCCAACAAGCTAACCTCTAAAGTCTTCAAAACCAATTATGGCTCTTACATGACCATTAATGGTTAACTCAACTCACCCACATTGTTAGAGACTTTACCTCTAAACTCAACCCTCATTTAACCCATGTGTCTTCTCAAGCATTTATTGCTTTGACAATGGTTATCCTCACTAACTCTTGCACAAGAGTTTATCCATTGGATAAAAGCTTTATCCTTTGAATAATGAATTTATTCAGTCAACTCAACATTAACCCTACCTCCCAAGTTAACCCTCAGGTCATGTCAAGCATTTAATGCTTATTCCCTCTCCTCTCAACCCATCTCATGTGGACATTTGTCATCCTGGGATTGGATTGAAAGTCTTCACATGGATCTTAAGCCCTTCAATCCTAACCCTTGTTGAGACTACTCAATCTCAACCATCCATTGCTCTATTTTACCTATAAATAGAGCTCATTTCTACATAATCCAGATCCTAAAAAACTTGTATGCATTTAACTTTTAGTCAATTTTAGAGAGAATTTAAGCATAATCACTTATATTGTCATTTTGGACTACTATTAATCTTAGTTCATTTCATAATATCTCATATTTAGCTTGTTTTACACTTGCATAGTATAGTTTAAATAATTTCAATCTTAAATCTCCATAAGCATCCATAGTGCAAAAAGCTGCTAAGAGCTACATTCATTTGGAAACTTGGAGAGGAGAGGAACAAGGGAGGAGGAGCTACAAGAATGGTGGAAGGCATTTTGAGATGCCTTGTTGCATTTGTTTTCTTTATGAAATGCTCTATTTTTCTTATAGTTTCTCTCTTGATATGCCTATTTAGAATAATCTTTGGTTGCTAACACTAACGTTTGTTTTTTGTGTTCTTGTGTGTGTGTTGCCATACTACAAATTTTTTTAATCCTTTTTGCAGAGCGTCACAAAGTATATAGAAATTCTTAGTTATCACATTAACCATTTGCATCTACCATAGATATAGTATTGTTATCAATCAATTCTTGAATCGTACTTATCAATGCAAAACATTTTTCAGTATCATGACTAGGCTGACGATGGTATTGACAAAAGGATTTAGCATCAAAGTAAGGGGAAGTTGTTTTAGATGGATCAATTGGTTTGATTTGGGGAATTTTTAATACATTCCTTTGTATCAACTGATACAGAATGCTATGCAAAGATTCATTCAAAGGAGTACAGTCTTTTTCTCTTTTAAACAATTTAGACAAAGGAGGCACACCTATAGCACCTATGAAGTGATTGTTGTTGTTGTCATTGAATTTGATGAATCCTTTGTTTGGTTTGAACTTCACAAATGGTTGTTGAGCTCTATCACCCTTATCACTCAAAGTCGTGGAAGGAGATGATTGTTCCAATTGACTCACAGTCAGTTCAAAATTGTCAAGTATTGCACACAATTATTGAAAGGAAGTAAAATTAGTTAAAAGAAGTTTATATCTAATGTGTTTTTCTAAATTAGCAATGAAAATCTTTTGAATGTCTTGATCAGGCACATGAAAAAAAATTCGAGAATACAAATGCTTATATCTACCAATAAAATCAGTCATGTTTTCTTTAACACCTTGTTTACAATGCATTAAATCAATCAAAGTAACATTAGGACCAATGTTATTGTGAAATTGTTGAATAAAAGAATTAGCCAGTTGTTGAAAAGAAGTGATAGAATAAGGAGGCAAAGAAAAATACCATTGCAAAGATCTATCCCTTAATGTTCTATTAAACAATTTTGCTAACAACCTTTGATCATGAGCAAAGTCACTACACAAGGTTTGGAATATTTTAACATGAGTTAAGGGATCACCCTTTCTATTATAAATTTCCAATTGAGGGAGTTCTACATGTTTAGGTGGGACGTCTCTAACAATGTCATGAGATAATGGGCTCACTACATCAAATGTGTGCACATTATACTTGGATTGATTCATAGAAGCTATTTGTTATTGTAAGGAAGATAATATTTGGGAAAGACTATTGATTGTATTTTTGGTAGAAGGATTGAAATTAGACATGTTGTATTGAGAGGGTGGAGTAATATTGTTGAATGAAGGAAGAGATTGAGAATAAAGAGGTGGAACACTATGATAAGTGGGTAATGGAGAAGATATGGTAGCACATGGAAGACTCGTGGGAGGAATGAAGGAATTATGATTGAAGGAGTTGCCCCATTGACTAACATTTATAGGTGGTGAATGTTAGGATTCCCACAGATACTAAGAGGGGGGAGGGGGTGAATCAATATCTAATTGGTGAATTGAATTTCTTAACTTAAAACATGTAGAACATATAATAACAGTGTACCAGTATGCAAGAAATAATGCAATAAAAAGAATTGAAAGCATCCACATGAAAAACACACCATAACAGAAGGATTTAACGAGGGAACCCAGTGTGGGAAAAACCTCAGTGGGATTTGTGACCCACAATATTCACTTACTAGCCAATAAGAGAATATTACTACTGTGTGAGCTTGAATTTCACCCTTAGAATGTTACCTGTAATAAGTTAGTTTCACAAAATACAAATGGAAATGCGTACAGGAAATCGAAAATCCACCAATGAAACTACATGAAATACATATTAAAATAAAACATTATTTTACCTTCATGATTTATGTCTCAATGTGTCCTAACTCCACTATTTCTGGTTGCAAATGGTATGCTCTCAAACAATGCACTGTTGGCTTCCAAGATGGCATATGAAGAATGGGCTGATAACTTGTAGTTAACTGATAGTATGATATGCAAAGCTACATGATTATGCTAAAATGCTATATGATAAATGCTATTGCTATTTTCTTCAAAAACTCATGGATGCATATGATTAGCTTGCAAAATGCACTTGAAGTCTCTTGAAGTCTAACTCTCTCTCAACTGAAGCTCTTGATTTTATAGACTTTGAGAGGATAAGATGATGTGGCTCAAATCAATGTTCTTGATCAGATCTGCAGATTTGAATGGCTATGAGCAAAGGTGAAGGTTGAGAGAAAGGAGGAAGGAGAAGACAAGTGTCACTCATCTCACCTTGACTGGGTTGCTAACTGAGAGAATCTAGGGCTGGTTGGAGGAAATTTAGGGATGGTAGGACAAGTGGACTCAATCCCTTCCTAAGATGTAGAGGGTGTTGGAGAGAATATAGGAAATGGTTATGAAATATGTGTACGTACACAATTTTCATTAATTTTGGAAGTTGGAGATAAATCATGAATTAATATTTAAGGAATATTAATTTCTTTAGCCACATGTTTGATGAGTTGGCAAAGGGAAGATGAAGTGGAGATGGAGGGTGAATTGAATAAAGGGATTAAAAAATTTAAGAATTATTTAATTTTTGAGACTATAGGATAAGAGAATAACGATTAAATATTGGATATTTAATTGATTGGAGAAGATAATTAAATATTAGATATTTAATTAATTAGAAGAATAGGATAAATGAATTAATTAATAAAATATTAATTAATAGAAAGACACGAAATGAATTAAATGAATTAATCTTTTCAAATTAACTATTTAATAGATGAATAATTATTAAATAAATATAAAATATTTATTTAATTGCTCATAGCCAATTTTAGGTGTATACAAATGCTACAAGAGGGGCCTACACATGTAGGAAGGCCAACTTCCTAGAGCTCACTACTCAATGGGAAGTCTCACTGACTTACAATGATGGATTATACAAATCCAATATCTTGTATTGCTTCAGAATAGCATCTATAATGCCAGATCCAGTACCAGTTTCTGCTCTGCTTCTTACATAAACCCTTAACCTATAAGTCGCATAATAGGTCTGCCTTATTTCACCTAAATATATTCCTCTTACTTTTCTTACAAATGTTCTATAATGATCTCTCTTATATAAGATTCATTTTACAACTTGCCAAGTTATCTTACAAATATTTTACAATAATAAACAAAATATAATACAACAAAAATCTTGTCGGCCTCTATGTCGGTATGCTTCCTTTCTCTACCGATTGCAGTGGTCTGAGTGTAAGTGTAGAGTCTGATCTTGCTAGTGTCGGTGTAATGCCTTGCCGATGCTATGATTGTAAGGTTTCCATCAATGACAAAACCTTCAATCACCTACAATGTCTCATTGGAGTGTGCATATGCCAACAATCTCCCCCTTTGGCATTGATGGAAACACTCATGATAAAATTCAAAAGTGTATCCAAAACTTGTAATCCAAAAAAGTTATCCAAAAATGTTTCCAAAAATATGTTATCAAAAATATAAGAGCTCCCCCTGAGCAGATAAGTCTTCTGCCGGTTATTTTCTCATACTACTACTCCCCCTTTGGCATCAATGACAAAGGTTGTCAAGATGTCAGTAGAGTTGTAGTCTCAACCTTGTAACTGGGTGGTTACAATTTAAAAAATATCTCCCAAAATCAAGTTTATACTTTCCATAAACTTCTTGATGTCCTTTATTGTTGTCTCTATTTTTTGAACTGTACTGGTGAGGTGCTGCATATGCTTTGCTGGTGTTCTCTGTCCCTGTACTAGTGCCTCAGATATTTCCTTCTGTAATGATGCTAGATAGTCCAATCTTGGACTCAGTCTTAGTCTCAAATTCTTTGCCTTATTTACTATTCTCTCCTTTTCTCTTTCTAACTTAAGTAACTCTTCCTCAAAACTTGTTATCCTTTGTTCAAAAACTGATAATGTATCAAGTGAGTTAACAAAATTGTCAACAAGTTTATTGATTTCATCTTGTACCTTACTCATTTTCGTATCTATGTCTACTGTCAAAAAGTTTGTCTTGCAAGTATCTTTGTACAAATTTTTAAATTCCTTCAATAAGTTACATAGTTCCGGTAGAAGTGTGTCAAAGAATATTTGCTTTTCAATTTCTAACTTATCCTTCAATTCTTCTTCCTTTATTTTCTCAACAGTCATTGTGTTCTCAGTGATGTATTTACACAAAGTGTCAAGTTGGCTTAAAGAATCCTTACTATCTATGTTATAGTTAGGAGCTATCATCTTCAAAAGTGGAATTGTGTCATCTATAGCTTTATAAGCCTATGAACTACAATCTGTTATCCTTTTGATGGAGTCCAAAAGTACTTCAGTTACATTTGTTGATTTGTAACCTATTGAGGAGGAACCAACATTCTCAATTCTGTCGGTGGAGGATGTAACCAAACTTGTAGTGACCTCTGGTAGGTCAATCTGTGTTTCCATTTCTTTAAGCAATGGTTTTTGATCTTCTCCTATTGTCGGTGGCACTATTTCCATGTGAATCTCTTCTTGTTCTGGAGCCTGTTTCTTTGCTTGTCTCTCTGTTTGTTGCTCTAGTTCAGTCTCAGTCTGAGTCTCTACCTATTTCTCTGTGTTATCAACTTCAACTTTTCTTTCAGTATTTTCAATGTTGTCAGTTGTCGGTGGCTCACTAGCAATATCTATCTTGCCAGTTGTATCTTTGTCTATCATAATGTTGACCTTTTGTGTATCAACATCAACTATGTATAGTACCTCAGGATTAGGATTTGTATCCTCTATGTCCATACTCTCATCTATTAGTTGATCTTCAATAGTTGTTACCGGTGATGTAATTGGAGGGGGTGGGAGTAAGTTGTCTTTTACTTTGATGCTCGGAGGTCCACCAACCTTTCCTTTTCCTTTGTCCCTCTCCTTTTGGTCTACCTTTACTGGTTTGGGGTTCCTGTACTCTTCCTGTTTTTCTTTCTCAACAAGGAATATGCCCCATGCATTTTATTTTTCCTCTATTACTTCATTCACTCTTCTAACCATTAATGCAATATGCTGGTGTGTAGTAGAGAATACTGACCAGTTGGCTTCTGCAATTATGTCATCTATCTCCTTAGGTGAGTTTACTAGGTAAACAACAAGTAACTTTTCAATTTTGATTTTCTTATCAAGATCTACAATAGCTTGTCTTCTTGCTTCTAGTCTTTTGAACAATTCATCTGTTAGTTCATCTATCACTTCCATTAAGAACTTCTTATAGATATCTAGGTGTAAAATAACACTATTTTCAACTTGTTCTTTTTCATCTGCTGACAGTGTATCATAGACCTTTCCTATGTTCTTGAGTTTCCCTTCCTTTGTGATTTCATTTAGCCATTTCTCAAGAGGGGCCATGTTTTGTTTAGTCTTCTTCTTCTTTGGTGTCAACTTTTTCTTTGGTATTGTCTTTCTAACTGGAGACCTCACTGCCTGTTGTTTTTGTCTAGTCCTTCTAGGTGAGGGTGTGGATGCCGGTGAAGGATCCCTTTTCCTTACAACTCTTTTGAAATTTGTAGGCATGCCACTCTCCAAAGAAGTATCTACCGATGATAGGTGAGTCTCAGGCTATAGAGTTCCTAACTCATCCTCAGTGATATCGGTTTGTTTCAGTAAATCTTCTTTAATAGCCTTCGCCTGTCTAGAACCTCTTCTCACAACTGCTTCAACCTTTTTCACTCTCTTCTTAGATTGAATTTGACTTTCTATGGTCTCAGCACTACCAAATACTTCTTCCTTTGGTTCATTTGGTGCTTCTAGAAGTGCTTTAGCATAAGTTTCAATTATATGATCATCAGTCTCATAGCCCATCTATGTTACCCAAATTGTTCTTGGGATGACTGCTTCCATCCAGATCTCATCCTTTTTTATCACAAAACATATTTCATCCTTGTATTTGTTCAAAATCTTCTGTGATAGTCTGATTCTTTTGTTCATCCTAACCTTTAGTGCTTGAAAATAGTCATGAATATTCTTTTCTTTGTTTTCACCCATGTTATTGAATAGGTTTGTTAACTGTTTTCCTACCAGTATATCAAATCCAAGGTTCTTATTGCCTATACCGGAAACCTATTTGTTTATGTGTAGCATCAAGCATACAAGTATATTTCCAAATCTAAAAGTTCCTTTCTTATCTTTCTTGATTTTTCCTAAGTTATCAATCAACTCATCTTTTAACCATTCACATATATCAACTTTTACATTGTCTTTAACCATGTCATAAGCACTCTTAATGCATAAACTGGAAACTGAGTTAAGTCTATTTGCATGAGTTTCTTTGTATCCTAAGATCATGCTAACAAATCTCACATTTATATCGGTCAAATCATTAACCCTCAGAGACCTTTTGTCTGATGTTGCACCAGTTAAGTTCATTACTAGGTCATTGGAGACCTTCTTAGTCTTGTCTGGTCTATTACCAGTGGAAGGTAACCTTATTACTGCTTTCACAACTTCCTTTCTAATTTTGTGAACTGAATCAAGACAAAAGAATGAACCATGTACCCTTCTTAATACTATCCTAATCACTTCCTTGGAAAATTCAGGAATGTAGAGGATTTCAGTGAATCCTAGGGTTTCAACAACTTTATGTTTAGGTTTTACATTTCGAGAATTGTCACATATAACAATATTATACATGTTTTTAATTTCTTCATCTCCTAATTCCTCTATGTTGCAATGAATGTATATTTTGGGATCTTCTGCAAAAATAACTCCTTTTGGAATTTGGGAAAAAGCACCTACATTGTCATCTTTTTTAGCTACTTCGGGAACTAGCTGAAATACGGGCCTAGGGAATTTTATAACCTTGACTACTGTAGGGTTTGCTATGAATTTAGGTGCAAAGGAGGATGCCATGAAGATAAATACCTTTTTCTGCCCTTGGATGGATTTATTGCCGAAGTGCTTTGCCTCTTTGCTCGAAATGCCTTAGCTCTACAAATTTCATGCTCTTCGAATGTTTGAAATCTCGATGAAATGAAATGTAGCCAAAACCACAAATTTATAATGTTTATTTGCCATCTACCACATTTAATGTATGCCGGTTAAGTAGCCACTTAACATTGTCTGCCAGTATAGAAGTAATTTCCAACTTCTTTCCATTAACCGAGGGAATTATAGCAAATGTCTCATTTGATTGCCAAACACTCAAGAAAGTTTTCTTCAGTTTGATGTAGAGCTTCCTGTCAGTGGAGTATTACTCTATCCTATCGGTGAAGCACTACTCTGTCCTGCCGGTGGAGTTTTGGTAGGTTCTACCAGTGGAGGAGTATTCCCAACAATATTTAGGTCGGACTTTCTAATTCATTGTTTTGAGAATTCTTGCTTAACCTCTTCAACTTTTTCTTTTCCTTTCAAACTAGAACTTTTGTTGTTTGCCGGTGATCCTTTACTTCTACAGAATTTTGCAATATGCCCAATCTTGTTACATGCATAACAAGTCACATTATTTTTATGAATAACTTTTCCATAACCTATGTCGGTATGTGTTCTACATTGATTAGATAGCTGTCAAATCTTCCACAAACATAACATCTCACATTCATTTTGCAATTTTCAGAGTTGTGACCAACTTTGTTGCATTTTGAACATTGACTAGTGGGTGTGTTGATATTCTGATAATTTCTAGATCTACATTCATTTTCTCTATGACCATACTTATTATAGTTAAAGAATTTTCCATTGAATTTATAAGAATTAGGTTGTCTTACCGGTTTGCTATGATCCTGTGTATTTGCAGTACTGGAGCTTTCACCAACTTCAAAGCCAATTCCAGAAGTGTCACCTTTAGGTTTTTGATTCTTCAGCAAGTTACCAAGTTCTTCTGAGCTTTTCTTGAATTTCTCTTTATGTTGATTTGCAGTATCTAGTTCTCTTTCTAAGACTTCTTTCTGCCTCATCAGTTCATTTGAGTCATTTTGAGTGTGCATCAGATCTGTCTTCAACAAATCATTTTCATAGCTGAGTCTTGTGTTTTCATTTGCAGCATCACTTAGTCTTCTGGTCACATCTTCTTCATTCTTATTTCTATCTTCAATTTCTTTACAAAATCTCATAGTCATATCCTGCATCTCATTCTTTTTTGTCATGTTCTCTTGTTTCAGCTTGTTTATCATATCATTAAGAGTTTCTTTTTCATCATTCTCATTTTGCATCTTTTCACAAAGTTCTCTTCTCTTGTTTCTTGAAATAGTAAGATTTTCTTGAAGTGTCTGAATAATATCCTGAGCTGCCTTTAGATCATCTTCAAGTTTGAAAGAGCTGCTTCTAGTTACTTCATGAGATTTTCCATCTCTACCGGTGTCAAGATCTTCCTCAAGTTGTTAGGCTTCTGAAAATAGAGGACCAAGCTCTGACACCAATTGTTAGGATTCCCACAGATACTGAGAGGGGGGGGTGAATCAATATCTAACCAGTGAATTGAATTTCTTAACTTAAAACATGTAGAACATATTATAACAGTGTACCGGTATGCAAGAAATAATGCAATAAACAGAATTAAAAGCATCCACATGAAAAACACACCATAACACAAGGATTTAACAAGGAAACTCAGTGTGGGAAAAACCTCGATGGGATTTGTGACCCACAATATTCACTTACTGGCCAATAAGAGAATATTATTGCTACAAGAGGGGCCTACACATGCAGGAAGGCCAACTGCCTAGAGCTCACTACTCAATGGGATGTCTCACTGACTTACAATGATAGATTATACAAATCCAGTACCTTGTACTGCTTCAGAATAGCATCTATAATGCCAGATCCAGTACCAGTTTCTTCTCTGCTTCTTACATAAACCCTTAACCTATAATTCACATAATAGGTCTGCCTTATTTTGCCTAAATATATTCCTCTTACTTTTCTTACAAATGTTCTATAATGATCTCTCTTATATAAGAGTCATTTTACAACTTACCAAGTTGGCTTACAAAGATTTTACAATAATAAACAAAATATAATATAACAAAAATTTTGTCGGCCTTTGTGCCGGTATGCTTCCTTTCTCTGCCTGTGCCGATGGTCTGAGTGTTGGTGTATAGTCTAATCTTGCTAGTGCCAGTGTAATGCCTTGCCGGTGCCATAGGATTGTAAGGTTGTCATCAATGATAAAACCTTCAATCACCTACAATGTCTCATTGGAGTGTGCATACGCCAACAGTGAATGTGATTGAGTAACAAGAGAAACACTCATGGTAGGAGGAATGAAAGAAGAGGTATTTCCCCCATGATTAACATTTTTAGGGGTGAAATTTTTTGTAGAGGTAGCCATGATGTTTTATGTAAAGGTAGGAACACTAGTCATGAAAGTTGTCAAAGGAATAGAATGATTAAATTGACTAGGAGTTTGTGTATAACGTATAGGCATGATATTAGAATCAACAATATGATCAATACCACGCAAGATATCATCGCCATATTTATCACTTTGAATCATTCTTTTTAATCCTTCAATCAATGGGAGAGCTTCACTTTTAGGGTATTCTTAACTCATCCATTGTTGAAGATTGTCAAATTGATTGTCCATATTTGCCAATTGATCAACGGATACCCTAGTTAGTGATTCATCCCCATTGTGATAATTTTCAAGAGGATAAATAGTAATATCTGAAGGATGGGAAGAAGCAACAATATCCTCATTGAAAAAGCTAGCCAAATTAGGCTTCATTCCCTCAGAAATTAAACCTTGGGCAGTCTTAATTCTACAACTTCTCCTAATGGGGATACTATAGGTAGGACTAATAGTAGTAAAACTCATGCACTAGGGAAAAGAAATTGGAAAGAATAATGCAATCCCCTAGGAATTTGAATTATAAAATTTAAAATTTTCCCTTAGAAGATTTGAATTTTACAATTAGGGTTGAAAATGACCTCTTAATTTTAAAATTTTGAAAGTAGAGAAAATCAAAATTGAAATTAGGGTTGTACAAATTTAACCTCCTAATTAAAATTTTGAGATTTTGGAATGTTGAAATATTGAAGAAATCAATTTAATTTTAAAAATTAGGGTATGTGTAGTGAACCACTTAATTTTTAAATTTAAATTGAAAATGGAAATGTTGAAATTCAGATTTGTTTTCAACCTTAGGGTGACCTAAAATCAATAAAATTTCACAAATCCCTGGAATTGTGCAGTAAAATACAATCAAAACAAGCTCCCAAAATTTGAACAGAAAAAGTGAAGACCAAGTAGGTAGCGACTTGGTCTGAACACATGGTCTGACCAACATTTTTAATTTTTTTTAGGGAAGCAAGATATTGTGATTTTTATGTGAGTTTCAGAAGGATATGGAATTTGAGATGTCGAGATATGCAAAATTAAGCCTTGAAGGTCGAAATAGGACACACTTAGAATGTTTGATGAAATGATTAATTAAAAGGACAACAAAAAGGGCACACTTAAGGGTCGGCTTTTATGATGTTTAGAAGTAAGACAAGAGGCTTTAGATTTAATTGAATCAATTAAATGCTTAAACAAAAATTTGAAATTGCACAAGATTAATTTAATTTTAAAAATTAGGGTTGGTTGCATAAACCACTTAATTTTAAAAATTTAAATTTGAAAATTTGAATGTTGGAAGGAGGGAAAATGAATTTTGAAAGAAAAGCCAAGATTCAAATCAAAAAATTATTTCAAGATCTACATAATCCACAATGTCAATTTTAAAATAAAAAATTAGGGTATTGTGATTCAACCACTTAATTTTGAAAATTTGAAAATTGAAAGTGTAAATGAAAATTTGAATTGTAAAATTGAAGAGTTCTCAAATATGAAACAACCAATCCAATTTAGACAAATGACAAACTTAATTTTGAATCTAAAAATTAGGGTTTTGGTGAATTCAACCTCTAAATTTTTAAAAATTGCAAGGAAATTAAACTTGTAATTGAAAATTTGACTTTTAAATTGTTAGGAACCGGAAGGGTAACTGAGAGGGGGGGGGGGTGAATTAGTTGTCCATGAATTTCAACCCAATTATAACTTAATCAAACTTGATAATTAATACCAGTAGACCAAACTTATTGCCAGTTAACAGATTAGCAGTTAATATCAATACCGGTGAAACTTAATGCATAAATAGAAAGAGGAACAACATCCACAACACATAACACAAAGATTTTGATGTGGAAACCCTATAAGGGGAAAAACCACAATGGGAAACCTTACCCACAATCAGATGATACTAATGCAGATAGTATGTGTATACAAATGGGGTCTGCACATGTAGAAAGGCCAACCACCTAGAGCACACTGCTCAAATGGGAGTTGTAATGACTATAGTAGGATGGTTAAATCCTAGAATAATGTACTGCTCAAAATAGCATCTCCAATGTTGGATTCAGTACCAGTTAAGCTCTGATAAACACATTCAAACCTTCCTTGAACCTTCTTTATGGTCTTTTCATATGATCTTCAATATTCGCACATACCATGTTACAATACCATACCATAACCATACTTCCACACTTCACCTCACAAATGAGATCTTACATTTATACAAAACCTAAGACCAAATGTGGAGGTCAGCTCACTAAGAATATTACAATTAAATCAATTACAAATAAGTCCTGATGTGATACAACATGTCAGCTCAATACAATTACAACAATATCCAATAAATAAATCATCTCCATAATGTGTTGTGATGATGTGGAATAGATAACGTATACCGGTCCATAACCTATACCTATCTGTCAATAACAACAAAGATGTCAACCCGATTTAGACCAATAACCAAAACACTAATACCAAGTATCCAAACCATGTCTTCGACATAATCGAGTGATCTCCAGATGATAACAAGTCATCATCAGTATCGGTGAACCATATAACCTGTCGGTGAACAATATATTGGTAATTGTGCATAAGTCGCTGAACTAGTCGATGAACACAATGTACCAATTCAACAGTAAACCAATATAACCATAGTGTCAAATAAACAATGTAGATCTCCAGAAGTATAACTGTTGACATCAATAACAAAACTAATGCAACACATCCATAATACCAACAATCTCCCCCTTTGGCATTGATGGCAACACTAGATGGAAAAACATCTAAGTGCCAAAGTAGAATGCCAAAAACCAAAAACCAACAATCTCCAGAATAGATCAATACCAAAAACGAAAATCAAAATACAAAGAGTATATATCTCTCCCCCAATGAATAATGTCTCATAGATCTCTCTCCCCCTTTGACATCAAATGCCAAATCAAGTAAAAAAATACCATAACATACAACCAACTACTCCCCCTAAGAAGTAGCTCTCCTCCATCAAAGCCGAAAAAAATATTTCTCTATTAGTTTATTCTGGTTTGAAGTCAATCTTCTATTGTTTAAGTCTCTATCGATGGGAGTATTACCCCAAGCTGTTCTTTGAGATATTCAAAGGTTTCCTTAGGCAAAGGCTTAGTAAAGATATCTGCAATTTGCTCTTTAGTATTCACATAAACTAATCTTACTTGTTTTTCTTTAACATTCTCTTTCAGAAAGTTATATTTGATGGAAACATGCTTAGTCTTAGAGTGAAATGCCATAAACCAAAAACCAACAATCTCTAGAATAGATCAATACCAGAAATCAAAATCAAAATACAAGAGTATATATCTCTCCCCCAATGAATAATGTCTCATAGATCTCTCTCCCCCTTTGACATCAAATGCCAAAGCAAGTAAAAAAATACCATAACATACAACCAACTACTCCCCCTGAGAAGTAGCTCTCCTCCATCAAAGCTGGAAAAAAGATTTCTTTGTTAGTTTATGTCGGTTTGAAGTCAATCTTCAATTGTCTAAGTCTCTACCGGTGGGGGTATTACCCCAAGATGCTCTCTGAGATATTCAAAGGCTTCCTTAGGCAAAGGCTTAGTAAAGATATCTGCAATCTACTCTTTAGTATTCACATAAACTAATCTTACTTGTTTTTCTTCAACATTCTCTTTCAAAAATTTATATTTGATAGAAACATGCTTAGTCTTAGAGTGAAATGCCAAAAACCAAAAACCAACAATCTCCATAATAGATCAATACCAGAAATCAAAATCAAAATACAAAGAGCATATATCTCTCCTCCAATGAATAATGTCTCATAGATCTCTCTCCCCCTTTGACATCAAATGCCAAAGAAAGTAAAAAAATACCATAACATACAGCCAACTACTCCCCCTGAGAAGTAGCTCTCCTCCATCAAAGACGGAAAAAAGATTTCTCTGTTAGTTTTTGTCAGTTTGAAGTCAATCTTAAATTTTCTAAGTCTCTACCAGTGGGGTTTTTACCCCAAGATTCTCTCTGAGATATTCAAAGGTTTCCTTAGGCAAAGGCTTAGTAAAGATATCTGCAATCTGCTCTTTAGTATTCACATAAACCAATCTTACTTGTTTTGCTTCAACATTCTCTTTCAAAAAGTTATATTTGATAGAAACATGCTTAGTCTTAGAGTGAAATACTGGATTCTTTGATATATCAATTGCTATTGAGTTATCACATTAAATGATTAAAGGTTCTTTGCATTTTACCTTTATGTCCTTCAACATTTACTTAATCCATAATACCTGACTACAATTATTTGCTGCTACAAAATATTCTGATTCTATTGTTGATAAAGATGTACAACTCTGCTTCTTGCTTATCCATGAAATCAATTTGCTACCAAGAAAGAATGCTCCACTAGTGGTACTTTTTCTGTCATCTACACCTCTTGCCTAATTTTTATCAGTGTATGCACATAAATGAAAATTTTCATCTTTAGGATACCATAAACCAAGATTTGTTGTGCCTTGTAGATACCGAAAAATCCTTTTTACTATTGATTCATGATTTTCTTTAGGATTACTCTTAAATCTTGAAATAATACATGTTGCATTCATTATATCAGGTCTTGTTTGTGTCAAATATAGTAAACCTCCAATCATTGATTTGTATCTTGGCAGATTAATAGGAGCTGAACCATCCTTCAATGTCAATTTATGAGTTGTAATCATAGGAGTACTTATCAGTTTAGAGTTTTCCATACCAAATTTCTTTAGTAGTTCCTTCAAGTATTTTCTTTGACATATGAATATACCTTTATCAGTTTGTGAAATCTGCAATCCTAAAAAGAATTTAATCTCCCCAATCATAGACATTTCATATTCGTCCTGCATCTTGTTAGCAAAGTCCTTACACAATCCATCTTCTCCTCCAAAAATGATATCATCAAAAAAAATTTCAATAAGAAAGATGTCATCATTAGTCACTTTGAAATATAAGTTGTTGTTAGCATTACCTTTAGTGTAACCAAGCTTCAAAAGATATTTGTCCAATCTAGAATACCAAGCTCTAGGAGCTTGTTTCAATCCATACAAGGCTTTCCTTAATCTACAAACCATATCTTTAACAATTGTCAATCAAAATCCATCAGGTTGTTTAATGTAAACATCCTCCTCAACATCACCATTCAGAAATGCACATTTTACATCCATCTGATATACTTTATAGTTCTTATGAGTTGCAAATGCAAGAAATAAACTAACTACCTCAATTCTATCTATCGGTGCAAAGGTTTCATTATAATCAATTCCCTCTTTCTGTGAATATCCTTTACACACTAATCTTGTTGTGTTCCTGATTACCTTGCCATCTTCATTAAGTTTATTTCTGAATACCCATTTAGTTCCAATTACATTTTTGTCTTTAGGCCGGGGAACTAATGTCCATGTATTGTTCTTTTCAATTTGTTCTAATTCATCTTCCATTGCTTTTATCCAATGTTCATCTTGACATACTTCAATGACATATGCTGGTTCAATTTGAGAAATTAAACATACCTCTTCATTTTCCAATCTTACTCTTGTCATAACACCTTGATACTTATTCCCAATTATCTGATTTTTTTAGTGATTCAGTCTTACATAACTAGATTTATTCACATGTTATGGTTCTTCAGTCATGATGGAATTCTCTAATGATGCCGATGTGACTAGATCCATATTTTGTACCGGTGCACTCTGTATTGGTTCATTTATGATCATCTCAACTGTCGGTTTAGTATCTATAGACCTTGAATTTCCTCTAAAGTGTTCATCTATCTTCACATTAGCACTTTCAATGATCTTCTGTAATCTTTTATTAAAACATCTATATGCCTTTATTTTAGATGAATAACCAAGAAATATTCCTTCATCGCTTCTAGGATCAAATTTACCAACATACCCATCTCTCCTAATATAACATTTGCTTCCAAATATTCTGAAGTATTTAAGAGTAGGAGTATTACCAAACCATAGTTCATAAGGGGTCTTACCAGTTTTACCTTTGATGTGAACTCCGTTGAAAGTGTAAACCGTTGTATTCACTGCTTCTCTCAAGTACACATGAGGTAGATTTGCTTCCAATATTATGGTTCTAGTTGCTTCCAAAATAGTTTTGTTCTTCCTTTCCATAATTCCATTATGCTGAGGTGCCTGGGGTGCTGATAGTTGTCTTTTGATTCCATTCACTTCATAGAATGTATTAAATTCCTTAGATGTGAATTCTCCTCCTTGATCAGATCTCAAACATTTGATTTTCTTACCAGATTCATTCTCTACCATTTCCTTGAATAATTTGAATTTTCCAAAAGCTTTTGATTTATCCCTGAGAAAATTAACCCAACACATTCTAGAATAGTCATCAATAATTAACATAAAGTATCTATCTCCCTATAGACTTCTTGTTCTTGCTGGACCACACAAGTTAGTATGAATTAAATCAAGAACATTATTGGATTTCTCATAAATACTCTTAAAGGTTGTTCTAACTTTCTTTCCCATTTGACATTCCTTACATACCGGATTATGGGGTTTCACAATCTTAGGTAAATCCCTTGCTGCCTTAGTTGAACTGATCTTTACAATGCAATCAAAATTCACATGAAAAAGTCTCTTATGCCATAGCCAACTTTCATCAATGTGTGCAATCAAACATGTCTTATCACTGTTATTCAAATCAAATATTTTACCTTTAGTTTGATTACTGGTTGCAATCTCCAATCCAATTTTGTTCATGATTTTGCATTTACCATTCTTGAATTGTAACTAAAATCCCTTTTCAATTAATTGACCCACACTCAAAATATTATACTTCAAACCTTCAACATAATAAACATTGTCAATATTGTGCTTACCATCCAAAGATATAGTGTCGTTTCCTTTGTTAAACAAGCTTGATCATCACTAAATCTTACTAGACCTCCACTATATTCCTGAAAAGATAAGAATTTACTTTTATCACCAATCATATGATGTGAACATACACTATCAATGATCCATTCATCTTATTCTTCAATTTTAGTTGCCAAGGCTCACTCTACTGGTGGAATAGTAGGTGTCAGTTGATCTTCTTTTATTGCAACAAAATCCCATCCATTGTCTTCTGGTTCTTCATCAGAATCATCTGTAACTCCTTCATCAACATAGTAACAAGATTTATCTCTGATCTTCTTAAATCAGTATCTCTGATATTCAGGGTTAGGCTTATATGTTCTTTTAGCTTCCCCTCTCAATCTTGCATGTTTTTCAGGACATCTAGATGCTATATGACCAAATTTATTGCAATTAAAATATTTAAACAGTGCTTTACCTTCATAGTTACTTCCAATTGGACCTTTAGGCATTTTCCTTGCAAATAGTTTTTCAAGTTCTTCCAGTTCTTCATTTTCCCTTCTGATATCTTCAAGTTCTTTTGCATAAAGTGCTTTCCAATCCTATTTGTCAGATCATGATGATGATTTTGTAGATGATGGGGCTTTGAAGGCTAAATCTATCTTAATTGTAGCAACAGGACCAAATTCCTCAAGCTCAAATGCTAAAAGTTTTCCAACCAAGGTATCTCTAGATACTAATGTATTAGGCATTGTTCTCAACTCATTAATAGTAGTTACTTTCATTTTGTATGCCAGTGGCAAAGCTCTTAAAACTTTAGAAACAATTTCATCTTCACTTAAGGATCCTCCACAACATTGTATTCCTAAAATAATTTCATTAACTTTTTCCATAAAATGTAGAAATTCTTTCATCTTCTTTCATTTTCAAATTTCCATACCTGACCTGGTAACATTCCAGTTTTGCAATTTTGACAATGGTATCTCCTTCATTCAATGTTTCCAATTCATCCCAAATATCTTTAGCAGTAGATTGGTCTGATAATCCCATGATTTGTTGATCTGATAATACGCTCAAAAGTGCTTCTCTTGCTTTGCAATCATTTTCTTGATCTTTACCCAATGTTGGTGGATTAGGTTAATTTAGAGTAGGACCAACATAGCCATTATTTGTAACTTCCCATATGCCTCTTCCAATGCAATTCAGATGTGTCTCCATTCTAATCTTCAATATACCATAGTTAGCTCCATCAAGTTTAGGACCGTCCTTCCTAAAAATATTTGTTGCCATAGGATCTCCTCAAGTTGTTAGGCTTCTGTAAAAAGAGGACTTAGCTCTGATACCAATTTTTAGGAATCAGAAGGGAAACTGAGAGAGGGGGGGGGGTTGACTCAGTTGCCAATGAATTTCAACCCAATTATAACTTAATCAAACTTGATACTTAATACTGGTAAACCAAACTTATTGTCGGTTAACAGATTGGCAGTTAATATTAATACCGGTGAAAGTTAATGCAAATAGTATGTGTATACAAATGGGGTCTATACATGCATAAAGGCCAACTGCCTAGAGCATGCTGCTCAAATGGGAGTCACAATGACTACAATAGGATGGTTAAATCCTAGAATAATGTACTACTCAAAATAGCATCTCCAATGCTAGATTCAGTACCAGTTAAGCTCTGATAAACACCTCCAAATCTTCCTTGAATCTTCTCTATGGTCTGCTCATATGATCTTCAATATTTGTACATACCATGTTACAATACCATACCACAACCATATTCTCACTATCATCTCACAAAAGAGATCTTACATATATACAAAACCTAAGACCAAATGTGTAGGTCGGCTCACTAAGAATATTACAATTAAAATCAATTACAAATAAGTCTTGATGCCATGCATCATGTTGTCTCAATACATTTACAATAATATCCAATCAATAAATCATTTCCATAATGTGTCGTACTGATCTGGAATAGATAATGCATACCGGTCCATAACCTAGACCAATCTATTGGTAACAACAAATATGTCAACCCGATTAGACCAATAACCAAAACACCAAAACACCAAAACCAAGTATCCAAACCATGTCTTCGACATAATCAAGTGATGTCCATATGATAACAACTGATCATCAGTACTGGTGAACCATATAACCTGTCGGTGAACAATATACCAGTGACTATGCATAAGTCACTGAACTTGTTGGTGAACACAATGTACCGGTTCAACAGTAAACCAATATAACCATATTGCCAAATCAACAATGTAGATCTCTAGAAGGATAAGTGTTGACATCAATGACAAAAATAATGCAACACATCCATAATACCAACACAAATTGCATACACTCAAATCTGAAAACAAAAATCAGAATTAAGGGTGCAAGGAGTGGGGTTCACCAAAATGTAAAGTGGAAAATTGGGAAACTTAGCCAAATTCATCACTTGGGAGAAAGATGGGAACTTAACTAAGGTTTAGTTTTCACTTAGGGGGACTTTATATTCAAAAGAGGGGGATGAATCTAATAGATCCAATCCTAGAGGATGCAAGGATTGAATACTAAGTAGATTGGAATGGAATTAACCCTCTTTTCTAAGTTGATTGATTGAATTAAGACGAAGTATGCAAAAACAATGAGCTATATATTCGAGATTCAACCGTGCACCTGGAACTAAGAAGCTTGAGATGATTCAGAGCTGCTTTGTGAATTTGGTAAAAGTTGCAGGACTGTGTGTTCAGACAGGGGCCTCCTATCGGTCCTCCAAACTTTTTGCATGTCGAAAAGGGTTTTTTCGTCTTTACAAATAAAGCTTAATTCTAGAAGTACGCATGTGCACCTATTTCCTGCACACAGAAAGAAAGGGAAATGTGTTTGGAATAGGGGTTTGTCTTTAAATCAAAACCTGATTTTGGAATTAACCAAGTGGTTGAAATAATGTAAATGAAAGGACTGAAAGTAGAAATTGACCTCTTTGAGGGGATGTTAAATTGAATGAAATTGAAATTCTTATACCTCCTTGTGAATTTTTTCTTTCCCCCACATGGAATTAGGGTTTCATGAAGTAGAATGTGTTGGAATCCAAGAACATTGAGAGAGGGGTGAATCAGTGTTCTACCAGAATGTTCAATTTTAACCTTATTAAAATATGCATTCACCAACTGGTAAACCGGTACATATATAAATGAAAGAAGTAAAGAAATCAATAAGACAATCATACAAATGAATACCATAACACAGACAATTATACATGGAAAAACTCAAAGAGGGAAAACCACAGTGGGATTTATGACCCACAATATCAATCCACTGGCCATATGAAAAGATATTACAAAATATGGGGGCCTGCACATGCAAGAAGTCTTATAGCCCAGAGAACGCTGCTCATCACAAAAGAGTCTTAATAACTATAGTTACTCTAAATAAGAAAACATAAAACTAAACTCATAAACTACATCTACTATGCTTGATAGAGTTTTGGTTCAAGCTCTGTTTGTTCCTGTTCGTCTACCCTAAACCCTTACCAGAATAACCTCTTACATAATAAACATTCCTCAAATTTAAATTATCTCACTCTCACTCATAACCTCACATATCTCTCATAGCACAAAATGATCTAATCAACTGACCTATATACCCTTACAATCCTTCATGCCTTATGTCGGCTTACATAGATAATTACAAAAATGAATATACATGTCGGCTCAATTACAAATATACATAAATATCAAAATCAATTGCTGATTGTCGGATCTTCCCAAATGGTGTCGGCCTCCTATACCTATAACCTAATGAAGTCATGTCAGTCTGCAATGTTGGTACCCATAGAATTCCTCCTACCAGTGAAAATACTTGTTGGTGAAGTGTCTGTCGGTAAACAACCAAACTAAAATATGAAATCCGGAACATGTTGCCATCAATTACAACATATTAAAATCAATCAAATGAGTGTCAATTGCCAACAATCTCCCCCTTTGGCATTGATGGAAACACTCATGTGAAAAATGATAATGGTTTCCATTTGTCAGTTTCACTCTAAGATTGCTCCCTCTGAGATAAATATCCATCTATGATCATGATCTGAACAAAATACTCCATACCTCCATGTCTCCCGATGTCAAAAATATATTTTTCACCTATACCTCCCCCTTTTGACATCAATGCCAAAAAAGAAAAAAAAAACCAGGATGAAGAATGAAAGACTATACAAAGAATGTCCCAAAACACCTTACCAGAGCTGAATATATTTGAATTTTTTTGGACAGGCTTTCTCCAAAAGCTCTAGATAGGTATCCCAACCTGATTTGAATATGCCAAAAATAGATACAAGTCCATTAAGCATGTGAGCATATGACTCTTTATCCTTAAGTTCTGTCGATGTGGTCTTACCAACCATATCATTACACTCCTTCTTATGTACACTTAATGAGTCCAACTGGGGACTCACCAATCCTCTAAGACCTCTATCTCTTCTTATAATTTTTTCTTTATCCCTCTCAAGAGCTAAAACATGAGCTTCCAATACCAAAATCTAACCATCAATAGATGTAGTCAAAGAATTTGAGCCATCAAAAGAATTAAATATAACTACAATCTTCTCTTGAGTATCCTTAATCCTTTTATCTAAATCTATAATAAGTAAACCTTTGTTACAACATACTCTATAAATATTTGTACATTTCCTTAAGGCATTATCAATCAATTTCAATTTATCATTAATCTCCTTCTTCTCTAACTCAATCATCTGATCAAATGTTTCTCTCTTGGCTTGTGTAAACCTCTCCAGTGCCTGTCAATTTGATATCTGCTATAAATATTGAAAGTCCTTATAAATGTGCTTTGTGATTACTTTAAGCTTGTCGGACGGGCTTGCTCCTTTGTCAAATTTACACTCTGGGACAAGTCTATGCAAAATAGGGATAAACTGATCAATAACTCTGATGCAGAGCCCTACCCACACACCTAAGGACAAGCCCAAACAAGATTAGACTTCTGACCCCTCATGTGATCACAAGGGTCCTGCAAGGAAGGACTCCACACCTTGGATGAAACTACTCACAAGTTCACTAGGCTTGGGCCTACTCAAGATGAGTAAATGCCTCAATACCTACCCTACACCATTCTATGACACCCTTCTCCCAAGGGCTTAGGATTTGGTTCATTTATGGCCATTAGAAACTAGTCCAAGCATTGGTTTTGAGATTAGGCTCCAGTTCCTTATACCTCCTTTAGAAACCTACCTCCTAGGCTTGTAGCCCTATTTAGCGATAAAATGGATCTTAACCCCAAAATTTTCCACACACCCATACAAAAAAATTACCATTTCAAATACCCTTTCAGAAGTTTTATCAATTGCCCAAATAGTTTGACCAGGTCAGCAATTACAAGGTCTGATCCCTTTAGAGACCAAGAGACCTAATAAGGGCAATTAGGCCTATTTTCCAAAGAAACTACCAAACAATGAACTCAAACTGGAAAACCAACTCTATGGGAATGTGGGGGATGGTGAGTAACCTTTAATTCTAGGGTTTCACATCTGGAATCCAATGCAAAGACATTTTATGATGACTGTCCTAAATCTTATCCTAGGTAGTCACATAGAGATGCCTACCTAGTTTTGCTCCTTTCTCCACACAACCAAGTTTCCCTTGCAAAAAAACATGAAAAATCTAAAGTAAAGAGGATTTTCCTACATCCCTCTAAAGGAATATTCTTATAGTGGACTAGAATGCAAGATAAGGCCATGTTTTTTCCAAAACCCTCTCCAAACCCTCAAATTCCAGGTTGCAGTCAAAAGAATGGAGGGTTCTCACTACTTCGGAATAATTAGGAGCTCAGACCACAAAAAAAAAAATCTATTTCATCCCTCTATCTACTCTATGGATGGTGTGATTCAAATCAATCCATACAAGCAGGTGCAACTCTTGCAAACTCAGAATTTCTGGGAAAACTGCAGTATTTTTTGTGTTTTTTTGCTTCACAAAATCCAATAACAATAGCAGTAGCCTTGGTAATTGTGTCCATAAGGCTTATAAAATTATCCAATGGTTTCCCATTGAATTTGGATTAGGTTGGAGCTGTTCCAAGGCTTCCCCCAACCATATTTCAAAAAGTTGCACTTTTGCACTCAAAAGTTGCAATTTTGTAATTTTGCACAAAATGTTTTCATACTTCCTAAGGTTGGAATCCACATACATGGATTAACCAAAAACTCCTAAAACATGTCTAAAACCTACCAAACACAAAACTAAACCATCTACTATCCCTATTGACCACATTGTCCCAATTGGCTTATCAAATTGCCTAATTGGTGACATGGGCTTACATGGTGGGGTTTATTGCATACATGAAACACAAGACACACTAGGACACTCTAATGATCCTATTCTTCATCCTTAGGGTCATGATTTGAGTGTTGATGAGGTTCCCCTACACCATACACCCTGGGAGAAGATATATCAAGCCCACTTGAGATCAGAGTTTGTAGATCTGCACCATGATTGGAAATTTGTTCACCTCTCATCCAAACTACCTAAGAATCTGGTTTGTCCTACCATGCCACCAAGTACTCAATGTAATCCTTGTTTCTTGTCTTCTTTGTGACTCTAGTGTCTAACACTTTGCTCATCTTAGGTGATTCATGCCTTGGAATGTCATTGTCTGCTGCAACCTGTATTGGTTCCTCCCCTTCATTGTCACTACCTTTGAAAAGTGTAAGATCACACACATTAAAGATGGGTGATAATCCAAGATCGGGGAGGAAGTTGGATGTCATTGGCATTTTGTCCACATTTATTCAATATCTGACATGGTCCAATCTTCCTTTGCATGAACTTGGTATATTTTCCTTTTGGGAGTCTCTCCTTCTTCAAATGTACCCATACCAAATCCCCAACACTAAACTATACATCTCTCTTCTTCTTATCTACATAAACCTTATACTTCACTGCAAACTATTGGAGATGAGACTTTACTTGGTCATGCACCTCTTTTATGGTTGATGCAAAATCTTCACCACCTGCGCTAATGGGCTCTTCCTTGGGTAAATCACTTAACTCCAATACTCCCCTTGGGTGGATGCCATATAGAATCTAGAAAGGAGACATCCCTATGCTCCTATTGATGGTATCATTGTAAGAGAACTCTTCCTGTGATAGTATAATGTCCCATTTTTCTCCATGTTTCCTTATCAAACACCTTAATAGGTTTCCCAATGACCTATTGACAACTTTAGTTTGCCCATCCATTTGAGGATGGTAGGCTGATGAGAAAGCTAGGTTAGTTCCCAACTTCTTCCAAAGGGTCCTCCAAAAGTGACCTATAAACTTCACACCTCTGTCTGTAAAAATGTTTAGGGGCAATCCATGTATCCAAACTATCTCTTTGAAGAATATGTCTGCAATATATGATGCATCACAAGAAGTCTTACATGGCAAGAAATGAACCATTTTACTAAACCTATCCACCACTACAAAGGCATTGTCAAATCCCCTCCTTTTCCTCGATAGACCCAACACAAAGTCTATACTTATGCTTTCCCATGGCCTTGAAGGAATAGGTAAGGGCTGATACAAATCTACATTTGTGGACTTCCCCTTGGCTTTCTGGCATATTACACATGTCTCCACAAACTTCCTTAAATCTGCATGCAACTTAGGCCAGTAATAGTGTCTCTTCACAAGGTCTAGGGTCTTGTCAAGGTCAAAATGACCTACCATAGCTCCACAATGTTTCTCCCTAATGATATTCAACCTCATGGAACACTTAGGAATACACAACTACACTCCTTTAAATAAAAATCCATCTTGTATCAGAAATTTAGAAAACTAAATATGATACCTCTCACTAAAGGTTTCACATGCTTTGTATATCTCTCCAAAGTCTTCATAAGCATCATACATACTCTTCAAGGAATCAATACCAACACTCTCCATCTTGATTTGGTTAATAGTTAAGACCCTCCTGCTCAAAGCATCTGCAACTTTGTTCTTGACTCCTTTCTTGTGTTTGAGGGTGAAGGTGAAGGCTTGTAGGGTCTCTACCCACTTCATGTATTGGCAGTTTAGCTTCTCTTAGCTATTTATGAAACTGAGGGCCTAATTATCAATAAAAACTATGAACTCCTTAGACAATAAATAGTGCCTCCACTTCTTCAAAGATTGTACTAGAGCATACATCTCCAAGTCATAATATGAGTATCTTTTCTTGGCATCATTTACCTTTTCACTGAAAAAAGAAATAGGTCTTCCTTCCTGACTGAGCACTACTCCAATAGCCATGTGGCTCTCATCACATTCCACTTGAAATATCTTGTTGAAGTCTCGTAAGTCAAGGAATGGTTGTTTTGCAACCTTCTTCTTCAATGTGTCAAATGAATCATCTGCCTCTTTGGTCCAACTAAACCTACACTTTTGTCCTCTCTTTATGGTGTCAAGCATGGGTGTACAAACATGACTAAACCCTCTTATGAACTTCCTATAAAAAGTTGCTAAACTATGGAAGCTCCAGACATCATTCATAGTCTTAGGTGCTGGCCAAGATAGTATAGCACTCACCTTCTCTTGTTCCATTTTCAAATCACCTTGTGAGATTACAAAACCCAACTAGATGATCTCCTCCTACATGAACAAACACTTATCCAAATTGATCATTAGTGGCTCTTCATGTAACCTCTTGAGAACCAAATTTATGTGTTTGAGGTGTTCTTCCCTTGTGTTTCTGAAGATCAAGATATCATCTAGGTATACTATGATAAAGTTTTCTATGAATTTCACCAAGACTTCATTCATCAACCTCATAAAGGTACTAGGGGCATTGGACAACCCAAATGGCATGACTTTCCACTCATATAACCCCTCATTGGTTTTAAAAGTTGTTTTCCATTCATCCCCTAGCCTTATCCTAATATGATGGTATCCACTTTTTAGATCCATTTTGGTGAAATACTTAGCACTCCCCAAGCAATCAAGAAAATCCTATCCTAGGCATTGGGAACCTATACCTTATAGTTATCTTATTGATGGGCCTTGAGTCTGTATAAAGGCTCCAAGTTCCTTCTTTTTTGGGTGAAAGGATAGTATATATTGCACATGGGCTTAAGCTCTTGCCAATCAGTTCTGATTCAAGAAACTCTTCAATGTGCCTTGTCATTTCTGCATTCTAGTCTGGAGTGATCTTGTAGGATGCTTTTTTGGGGAGAGTAGATCCAAGGATCAGATCTATGCAATGAATGGTGTCTCCCACCGGTGGTAGGGATCTTGGCATTCCATCTGAGATGATGCCTTGATGTTTATCAAGCAACTGTCTAACTTCAGGATCTATGTGCTTTCGTCTACCTTTTTTCCCTTTCGCAAACTACTCCTTCCTTGTCACCTTGGGGCTAGGCATGAGGGCATAGCAAACTGCACCTTTCTTTGCAATCTCCTTCATGAACTATTTACTTTCTACCATCAGCACCTTGGCACCCTTCCCTTTTGATTCCATCTCTTCCTCTATCAGAGGTAAGAGTTCTATGACCTTATCATCCTTGGTGATTGAGTAGGTGTTTCTCAACCCATCATGATGATCTTTCAAGTCATACTACCATGGTCTCCCAAACAAGAGATGGCATGCATCCATCTTAGCTATATCAAATAGAAATCTATCCTTGTATGATCCAATCTAAAACTCCACCCAAGCCTACTCTTCTACCACTACTTGGTGACCTTAGGTGAGCCATGAGACCTTGTAGGGGTAAGGGTGAGGCAACTTTCTAAGTTTAAGCTTTTCTACCATTTCAAGTGATACAAAATTTTTAGTGGATCTGGAGTCTATCATGATCTTGCCTACCGTTCCTCCTGCCTGCAAGTGGTTTTGAAAAGAGATTTCCTTTGTGTAGGCTCCTTGTTAAGTATCTTCATGGTGGTTACTGCTCTCCTCATCATCAAAGCCTCCGCTCTTTCAGGATAGCCATAGCTATCAGGAGCCTCAACACTTTGATAAGTGTTTGCACTTGCCACACTTTGACAATTAGATTCCTGCACCAAATTGCTTCTCCTTTCTCCCATCGAGCTAGAAGCCTTCTCCAGACACTTATTGGCCATGTGCCCTTCTTGGTTGTAGTTATAGCACCTAGGAGGTCCTCTGCCTTGGGATCTTCCTCTAGAGGGTGGTCTTCTACCCCTAAAGCTCCCTCTTGGATTGTAGCCCCCTCCTTGGTTGTAATTGCTCTCTCCTCTATTGCATTCTTGGTTAGAGTCTCCTTGGTATCCAAAACCATTTCCTCTACCTCTGAAAGGGCCTCTTCCCCCTCTTTGTTGTCTCCCTTTACCTCTGCCATTTGTTCCTGCCTTCTTTTCAACTTCTCCTCCACCTTGAGTGCCAATTGAAAGCACTTTTTGACTGTCGTTGGGGTGTGGAGATTCAAATCTTCTTAGATTGTAAATCTCAACCCATTGAGATATCTTGCTAACTTTTCATCTTCAATCTCTTTCACCTTGGTTCTCACAAACAACTTCATGAAATCTTCTGTATAGGAAATCACATCCATTTTCTTCTACTTAAAATTCTTTCTTCTTCTATGCAATTGGACATTATAGTCCATTGGGACATGGGCCTCTTTCACCAAGGCCATCATCTTCTTCCATGTAGCCACTCTTCTCTCTCCCTCTTTCACCTTCTCATCTTGGCCAAGTTAGTGTTGGTATTATGGATGTGTTGCATTGGTTTTATCATTGATGTCAACACTTATCAACACTTGTGAACACTTATCAGCACTGAAGATCTTTGGTTATGTTCACCGGCATGTTCAGTGACTTATACATAGTCACCGGTATCTGGTTCACCGACAGGTTATATTGTTCACCGACACTGAGGATGATCTATTATCATCTAGAGATTACTTGGTTATGTCAAAAACATTGTTTAGACACTTTGTTTTGGTGATTTGGTCATTGGTCTAATCGAGTTTGCATATTTGTTGTTACCGGCAAATAGGTCTAGGTTATGAATCGGAAAGCGTTCTCTATTCTAGATCAGCACGACATGTTATGGAGATGTTTTATTGATTGGTTTCTATTGTAAATGTATTAAGCTAACATGATGCATCACATATTGATTCATTTTTAATTGATTTAATTTTAATATTCTTAGTGAGCCGACCTGCACATTTGGTCTTAGGTTTTGGTATATATGTAATATCTCATTTGTGAGATTATTTAGAAGGTGTGAATGAGAATTTAATAAGGTATATGCGAATATGAGCAGAGCTATACACATAGACATCATTTGAAGATTCAAGGAAGGTATGAAGAAGACAATCAGAGCTTAATCAATACTGAATCTAGCATATGAAGATGCTATTTTGAGCATTATATTATCATTGGATCTAACCATCCAATTGTAGTTAGTGTGACTCTCATTTTGTGATTGAGTAGTGAGCTCTAAGTAGTTGGCCTTTCTGCATGTGCAGACCCCATTTGTATGCACATACTATCTCTAGTAGTGTCATCTACTTGTGGGTAAGCTTTCCCACTGTGGTATTTCCCCTTATAGGGTTTCCACGTACAAATATATGTGTTATGTGTTGTGGATGTTATTTGTCTTTTTGTTTCATGCATTAAACTTTACTAGTATTGTTATTAACTATTAAACTGTCAACCGGCATTAAGTTTGGTTAAGTTATATTTGGGTTGAAATTAATAAACAACTAATTCACCCCCCCCGCTCTCAGTTGCCTCCAGGTACTAAAAATTGGTACCAGAGCTATGTCCTCTTTTTGCAGAAGTTTAACAGCTTGAGGAGATTCTATGGCTACTAACTATTTCAGGAAAAATAGTTCGAAGCTTGATGGAACTAACTTTAGTATATGGAAGATCAGAATGGAGACACATCTAAATTACATTGGAAAATACATATGGGATGTTACAAAGAATGGGTATGTTGGTCCTACACAGAGTCAACCTAATCCACCAATCTTGGCTAAAGATCAGCAGAATGATTGCAAAACAAGAGAAGCACTTTTGAGCGCATTGTCGAATCAGCAAATAATGGGATTATCAGACCGATCTATTGCTAAACTTATTTGGGATAAATTGGAGACATTGAATGAAGGTGATACCACTGTCAAAATTGCAAAACTGGAATGTTTCCGAGTCAGGTATGAAAATCTGAAAATGGAAGAAGATAAAAGGATTTCTACTTTTATGGAAAGAGTTAATAAAATTGTTTTGGGTATACAATGTTGTGGAGGATCCTTAAGTGAAGATTAAATTATTTCTAAAGCATTAAGAGCATTGCCACCGGCATACAAAATGAAAGTAACTACTATTAATGAATTGAGAACAATGCCTAATACATTAGTATTTAAAGATACTTTGGTTGGAAAACTTTCAGCTTTTGAACTTGAAGAATTTGGTCTTGTTGCTACAATTAAGACAAATTTATCTTTCAAAGCATCATCATGTGCAGCATCATCCTCATCATCTAAAATATCTAACTGGAAAGCACTCTATGCTAGATAACTTGAAGAAATCAGAAGATAGAATGAAGAACTTGAAGCACTATTTGCAAGGAAAATGCCTAAAGGTCTAGTTGGAAGTAAGTATGAAGGTAAAGCTCTATTTAAATGTTTTAACTGCAATAAAATTGGTCATATGGAATCTAGTTGTCTTGATAGACATACAAGATTGAAGAAAGAAGCTAAAAGAACATATAAGCCTAACCCTGAATGTCAGAGATACAAATTTAAGAAGAATAGAAACAAATCATGTTACTATGTTGATGAAGGAGTTATTGATGATTCTGATGAGGAACCAACAGACAATGGATGGGCTTTTGTTGCAATAATAGAAGATCAACCAAAACCTACTATTCAATTGGTAGAGCAGGCCCTGGCAGCTAAAATTGAAGAAAAGGATGAATGGCTCATTTATTCCGGATGTTCACATCATATGATATGTGATAAAAGTAAATTCTTAACCTTTCATAAGAGTATTCCAGAGAAATCTAATAATGTTCTTGACTTAATTCATATTGATTTATGTGGTCTAGCAAGAACTAGAAGTTTACAAGGAGATAGATATTTTATGCTAATCATTGATGATTGTTCTAGAATGTGTTGGTTTACTTTTCTCAGGGAGAAATCAAAAGCTTTTGCGAAATTCAAACTATTCAAGGTAATGGTAGAGAATGAAACCGGTAAGAAAATCAAATTTTTAGATCAAGTCAAGGAGGTGAATTCACATCTAAGGAATTTCGTACATTCTGTGAAGTGAATGGAATTAGAAGACAAATATCAGCACCTCAGACACCCCAGCAAAATGGAGTTGTGGAAAGGAAGAATAGAACTATTTTGGATGTAGCTAGAAACATGATATCAAACGAAAACCTACCTCATGTGTATTGGAGAGAAGCCGTGAATACAACTATTTACACATTCAACAAAGTTAACATCAAAGGTGAAACCGGTAAGACCCCTCATGAACTATGGTTTGGTAATACTCCTACTCTTAAATATTTCAGAATATTTGGAAGCAAATGTTATATTAGGAGAGATGAGTATATTAGCAAATTTGATCTTAGAAGTGATGAAGGAATATTTCTTGGTTATTCATCTAAGAGCAAGGCATATAGATGTTTTAACAAGAGATTGCAGAAAATCATTGAGAGTGCAAATGTGAAGATTGATGAACAGTTTAGAGTTAATTCAAGGTCTATGGAATCTGAACCGGCAATTGAGATAATCACAAATAAACCTACAATGAGTACACCAGTACAGAATGTTGATCCAGTCACACTGGCATCATCTGATAATTCCACAGTGACTGAAGAACAACAGCAAGTGAATACACCCAGGTATGTAAGATTGAATCACTATGAAAGTCAAATAATTGGGAATAAGTCTCAAGGTGTTATGACTAGAGGAAGACTGGAAAATGAAGAGGTATGTTTAATTTTTCAAATTGAACCAGCAACTCTTAATGAGGCATGTGAAGATAAACATTGGATTAAGGCTATGGAAGATGAATTGGAACAAAATGAAAAGAATAACACATGGACATTGGTTCCCGGGCCTAAAAACAAAAAAGTAATTGGAACTAAATGGGTATTCATAAATAACCTTAATGAAGATGGTAAGGTAATCATAAACAAAGCAAGATTAGTGTGTAAGAGATATTCACAGAAAAAGGAATTGATTACAATGAAACTTTTTCACCGGTAGCTAGAATTGAGGCAGTCGGATTATTCTTAGCTTTTGCAGCACACAAGAACTATAAAGTATATCAAATGGATGCTAATTGTGCATTTCTAAATGGTGATCTTGAAGAGGAGGTTTACATTGAACAACCTGATGGATTTTCTTTGACAGATGACAAAGATATGGTTTGCAGGTTAAGGAAAGCTTTATATGGATTGAAGCAAGCTCCTAGAGCTTGGTATGCTAGATTGGACAAATATCTTTTGAAGCTTGGTTACACTAAAGGTAATGCTGACAACAACTTATATTACAAAGTGTCTAGTGATGACATCTTGGTTATTGAAGTTTTTGTTGATGATATCATTTTTGGAGGAGAAGAAGGATTGTGTAAAGACTTTTGTAATAAGATGCAGGAAGAATTTGAAATGTCTATGATTGGGGAGATAAAATTCTTTTTAGGATTGCAGATTTCACATAATGACAAAGGGTCATAAATCAATCAAAGTACTTGAGAGAACTACTAAAGAAATTTGGTATGGAAAACTCTAAACCGGTAAGTACTCCTATGACTATAACTGATAAACTATCATTGAAGGATGAATCAACACCTGTTAATCTCAAAAGATACAAGTCTATGATTGGAGGTTTACCATATTTTACACAAACAAGACATGATATTATGAATGCAATATGCATTGTTTCAATATTTCAGAGTAATCCTAAGGAAAATCATGAATCAGTAGTGAAAAGGATTTTTCGGTATCTACAAGGCACAACAAATTTTGGTTTATCATATCCTAAAGATGAAATTTTTGATTTATGTGCATACACAGATGCAAACTAGGTAGGAGATGTAGATGATAGAAAGAGCACCACCGATGGAGCATTTTTTCTTGGTAGCAGATTAATTTCATGGTTGAGCAAGAAACAAAGTTGTACATCACTATCAAGAGCAGAATCAGAATATGTTGTAGCAGCAACTAATTGTACACAGGTATTATGGATTAAGCAAATGTTGAAGGACATAAAGGTAAAATGCAAAGAACCTATAATAATTTACTATGATAATATGGTAGAAATTAATATATCAAAGAATTTGGTATTTCACTCTAAAACTAAACATGTTTCTATCAAATTCAATTTTTTGAAAGAGAATGTTGAAGCAAAAGAAGTAAAATTGGCAGATATCTTTACTAAGCCTTTGCCTAAGGAAACTTTTGAATAGCTAAGAGAGCAACTTGGAGTTATACCCTCACCTATAGAAACTTAGACAGTTAGAGCATAGCATCAGACGGACAGAATTAACAGAGAAATCTTTTTCTGGCTTTGATGAAGGAGAGCTACTTCTTAGGGGGAGTAGATTGGATAAGTTTGGTTATAACAATTGGTATTTGTAATAAGTCCTATGAACTAATTGTGTTTGGTTTTGTATTTCTTTGGCATTTGATGTCAAAAGGGGAGAGCTATCTATGGAAAAACACATTATCTTTTAGAGAGAGATTATTCCTAGGGGGAGAAATATTATGTATTTTGATTTCTAGAAATTGATCTCTTTGGGAGATTGTTGGTTTTTGGTTTTTGTCATTTCTGCTTTGGCACTTAGATGGTTTTTCCATCTTGTGTTGCCATCAATGCCAAAGGGGGAGATTGTTGGTATTATGGGTGTGTTGCATTGCTTTTGTCATTGATGTCAACACTTATCAGCACTTGTGAACACTTATCAGCACTGAAGATCTTTGGTTATGCTCACCGACATGTTCAATGACTTATGCACAATCACCCGTATCTGGTTTACTGGCAGGTTATATTGTTCACTGACACTGAGGATGATCTGTTATCATCTGGAGATTACTTGGTTATGTCGAAAACATTGTTTGGACACTTTGTTTTGGTGATTTAGTTATTGGTCTAATTGATTTTTCATATTTGTTGTTACTGGCAAATAGGTCTAGGTTATGGACCGGCAAGCGTTATCTATTCTAGATTAGCACGACATGTTATGGAGATGTTTTATTGATTGGTTATTACTATAAATGCATTAAGTTGACATGATGCATTGCATATTGATTCATTTGTAATTGATTTAATTGTAATATTCTTAGTGAGTCGACCTACACATCTGGTCTTAGGTTTTGGTATATATGTAAGATCTCATTTGTGAGATTATTCAAAAGGTGTGAATGGGAATGTAATAAGGTATATACGGATATAAGTAGACCTATATACATAGACATCATTTGAAGATTCAAGGATGGTATGAAGAAGACAATCATAGCTTAACCGGTACTGAATCCAGCATATGAAGATGCTATTTTGAGCATTACATTATCATTGGATCTAACCATCCAATTGTAGTCAGTGTGACTCCCATTTTGTGATTGAGCAGTGAGCTCTAGGAAGTTGACCTTTCTGCATGTGCAGACCCCATTTGTACACACATACTATCTATAGTAGTATCATCTGATTGTGGGTAAGGTTTCCCACTATGGTTTTTTCCCTTATAGGGTTTCCACGTACAAATATCTATGTTATGTGTTGTGGATGTTATTTGTCTTTCTATTTCATGCATTAAACTTTACCAATATTGTTATTAACTAGTAAACTGTCAACCGGAAATAAGTTTGGCTTACCAGTATTATGCATTATGTTTGGTTAAGTTATATTTGGGTTGAAATTAATAGACAACTGACTCACGCCCCCTCTCAATTGCCTTCGGGTCTTAACAGTTAGTGCAACCCTTTTCATTTTGGATGGGGCCATCTTCACCCTTTGGTGCTCTAGTATGTCTTCACTCTCAAAAAAATTGTCCGAGTCTATCCACTCCATCACTATATCAGGCTCCATCTTTCTTGCAAATACTGGTAGATCCATCTTCACATCCATTTTTCTTCTCTTCATGGACTTGAGGACACTCATCAGGGGTCTCTGGTCTACAGGAACCTCTAGCTCTTTCGACCTTGGGATCTCCTCTTCATCCCCTTCTTCTTTAGAGTCTTTCTCCCCCCTCTCCACTCTATCCTTCAACCGGTCCATCTCATTTCTCAAGGCCTAATTCTCAAACCTAACTGCTCTTCTGTATTCCATCTGCTTCTTGACTAGGACATTCAACATAGCATTGGTCATTCTTGAAGGTGCCTCTTGGGATCCCTCTTCTTCTGACATCTTGTCTTCTCCTTCTATCCAAATATCACTCCTATGCTTTGATACCACTTGATGAAGAGCCCTACCCACACACCTAAGGACAAGCCTAAACAAGATTAGACTTCTGACCCCTCAAGTGATCACAAGGGTCCTACAAGGAAGGACTCCACACCTTGGATGAAACTACTCAAAAGTTCACTAGGCTTGGGCCTACTCAAGATGAGTAAATGCCTCAATACCTACCCTCCACCATTATATGAAACCCTTATCCCAAGGTCTTATGATTTAGTTCATTTATAGCCATTAGAAACTAGTCTAAGCATTGGTTTTGAGATTAGGCTCTAGTTCCTTATATCTCCTTTAGAAACCTACCCACTAGGCTTGTAGCCCTATTCGGTGATAAAATGGATCTTAACCCCAAAATGTTCCACACACCCATAAAAAAAATTACCATTTCAAATACCCTTTAGGAAGCTATACTGATTCCCAAAATGGTTTGACCAGGTCAGCAATTACAAGGTGTGATCCCTTTAGAGTCCAAGAGACCTAATAGGGGCAATTAGGCCTATTTTCCAAAGCAACTACCAAACAATGAACTCAAATTGGAAAAAAAAATATATGGGAATGTGGTGGATCGTTATTAACCTTTAATTAAAGGGTTGCACTCTTGGAATCCAATGCTAAGACATTTTATGATGATTGTCCTAAATCTTGTCCTAGGTAGTCACATAGAGATGCCTATCTAATTTTGCTCCTTTCTCCACACAACCAAGTTTCCGCTGCAACAAACCATGAAAAATATAAATTACATAGGCTTATCCTAAATCCCTCCAAAGGAAGAGTCTTCTAATGGACTAGAATGCAAGATAAGGCCATGTTTGTCCAAAACCCTCTCCAAACCCTCAAATTTCGGGTTGCAGTCAGAAGAATGGAGGGTTCTCACTACTCCAGAACAATTAGGACCTATTACTACCACCAAAAAAAATCTATTTCATCCCTCTATATACTCCATGCATGGTGTGATTCAAATCAATCCATACAGGCACCTGCAACTCCTGCAAACTCAGAATTTCTAGGAAAACTACAGTATTTTTGTGTTTTATTGCTTCACAAACTACAATTACAATAGTAGCAACCTTGTGAATCATGTAAAAAAGTCTTATTAAACTCTCCAATGGTTTCCCACTAAATTTTAAGTAGGTTGGAGCTATTTAAAGGCTTCCCCCAACCGTATTTCAAAAAGTTGCACTTTTTCACTCAAAAGTTGCATTTTACAAAAGTTGCAATTTTGCAATTTTGCACAAAATATTGTCATACTTGCTAAGGCTGGAATCCACATACATGGATCAACCAAACACTCCTTAAACATTTATAAAACCTATCAAACACAAAACTATACCATCTAATAACCCTATTGACCACATTGTCCCAATTGGCTTATCAAATTGCCTAATTGGTGACATGGCCTTACATGGTGGGGTTTATTGCATACATGAAACACAAGACACTCTAATGATCCTATTATTCATCCTTAGGGTCATGAATTGAGTTTTGATGAGGTGCCCATGCACCAAAATTCTTTTTCCATAGATCCTTCCTTCATCATCGTTTGTGCGGCTATCATCATAAGCTCAATAGAACTCATCTCAGTTAAGACTTTCTGTTCTACCTGTGAGGTGTCAATTGAAAATAATGATGTGCTCACTAACAGTTCCCTATCAGATTCATCTTTCTTCTCCTTTTATTATTTAATAACTTTTATAGCTTCCTCTTTTGCATTGGTGGCTTCGCCACTTGGTGCAATATCAGTTACTGTTGGTTCCTCCTTATGAACTGTCTTCTCAACCTATACATTCTGATCTGGAGGACTAATGTCCTCAACATTTGCAACCTTTACACTCTTTGAATCTATCAGTATCTCAACATTTTCCGATATCACTTATGTGCCATGTACATTCAATTCTGTTGGGGGCTCTATATCCAATATCTTAATATCGTTCAAAATTGTAGATGAGGTACCCATTATACCTTTGTCTTTCCCTTCAACCGAGATGTCTGTAGTGTCAGTTTTAGCCTTCGGTGAAGTGTAAAAACTAGGGTTTTTAGCAAAGAATTGAACTAACTATCCTGTGCTTGTTGTGAAAGATGTTTTTGTCTACAACCTCATGTGTCCTATCCATCTCCTTTCGAGTAATGGATCCACAGGTAGTTAACAACTCATGAATCTTTATCCGCTTATCCTCCTCCATAGCTGATAATCTTCTAGCATCTAAATTGTCATATAACTGTGTCGGTATTTACTTCTCAATTTCCAACAAAGCTTTCTTATATATATCCAAATACAATAAAATTGCTTCCTTAACTTCTCTTTGTTCATGATCATCTAAATGCTCATAATAAAATTGTAAATTTTTCAACATACCATCCTTATTTATTTCATCTACCAATTTTGCACAAGACTTGGGTGGAATAATAGTTACATTACTAGATACCATTGCTAGGTCTTTTTCATCCATCTTCTTTCTTTTTCTAGTACTGGATGGAGTAGAAGGTGTTTCTTTTGGATCTCTTTTCTATGCTGGTACCTTGATTGTAACCTTCCTAACTAGTTGCTTCCTAGCTTCCTCCTTAGACTCTTCACCTTTATTCCTTAATACCCTCTTGAATGCTAAGGGTGTGTCATCCTTATTTCCAGAGTCTAATGGAATAGGCTCAATAAAAATTTCAGGCTCTTTTCTCTTCCTTCCTTAGGTTAATTAACAACTCATTGAACATCCATCCGCAGAGATCTAACTTCTCATTTTCCCTCATGATCTTATGTGCAGCATAAATGCAAGAGCTAGAAATAGAGTTAAGACGATTGGACTAAGTTCCCTTGTAACCAATAATCATGCTACCGAATATGATGTCTTTGTCTATGATGGTGCTAACCCTCATCGATCGTCGGTCTGATGTTGCACCGGTGAGCTTGTTAACCTAATAATTAGAAATATTCTTCTCTAGACGCTAACCAATCTATAGCAAACCGATGATGGCCTCAATGGCCTCCTTCAAGATCTTGTAAGGTTTGTCCAACTAGATGAATTCTCCATGCACTCTACTCAAAACATATCTGACAATATCACCCTCAAATTTAGGAATATCCATAATGCCGGTAAACCCTAGATCCTCAATGTGCTTGTACTCGGGCTTGATATTTTTGGAGTCTCCCATTAATTAAGTCATATACATGCTTTTACTATCATTGGTACCCAAATACTCAATGTGGTAGTGAATATATGCTCTGACATCTTCCACATATACAACTCCTTCTAAGACACAGGAAAAAGCACCAACTGCATCATCCAAGGTGGCAATAAGTGTACATCGTTTGAAAATCATCCTAGGATGATCCTTTACCTCAACAACAATAGGAGTCACAATAAAAGTAGGTGTAGAGGATTATCCCGCTTCCATGACGAAAGATAATTTTGACAAGTACTTGAGAAATAGTTGTCAGTGAAACCCTAAAGAAATCTTCCGATCATTGGTGAAATCACTGAAGAAGATATTGGATCGCACTGAATCACCTTAGATTCACTCTGACTCTCTCTTAATCACTCTGAATGAAAGGTGATAAAAAATGAAGTGGATTCAACCATTTAACCTCCAAGAAAACCCTAATTTGTCATTGATATGAATGACTTCCGGTGAAAGATATCGGATCTTGGTCGAACATCTCCATGCTAGATAAGCATTTCTAATGTCTGGAACATCTTCTAGAACCTCTTACTGGGGCTTAAGAAGTATTATCATGAATGTTGCCTACCCCTAAGGCATCTGACTTAGTTACCAGATGAGCTTCTTGTCGATATAGGAGCAACCTCCTCTGTCGGTTGAGTAATTGGAGCATTCCCATCTGTTGATTGATCATTTGACTCCCTGACCCATTTCTTCATAGGATCTTGTCATATTTCGTTGACCTTATCTTTTCCTTTATCATTTGATCTATCATTGTTAACCGATGGATTTCCACTTCTACAGAACTTAGCTATGTGTCCAACCTTGTTGCATGCATAGCATGTAACATTGTTCTTTTGAATTGCTTTGCTAAAAATAGTATAATTACTTAACCCGCACTAATTAGCCATCTGTCCAAATTTTCCACATTCATAACATTTAACATTCATTCTGCAATCTTGTGTCTTATGACCATACTTATTGCATTTAGAACATTGATCAAGAGCAAAATTATAGTTCTGATTTTCTCTATTTCTACATTGCCTAGCCATGTGACCAAATTTATTACAACAAAGAATCTACCATTAAATTTTTAAGCATTAAGATGCCTTACCGGTGCGTTTTGGTTTTGATCTTCATTAGCAATATCGGAGCTCTGACCTTGTTCAAATCCAAGTCCATTGGAATCTCCATTCTATCTTTGACTTTTCAATAATTCATCAAGTTGTGTTGAACTAACCTTGAATTTGTCCTTATACTCACTTGTAGTAGTCAGATCATCTCTCAGAATTATCATTTGTCTCTCAAGTTCTTGTTCATTACTTTGGGATTGCACTAAATCAGTTCTCAACATATCATTTTCATGAACCAACCAAATGCATTCTTCAAATCTGTCTTTCAAGGATCTCCCAAGGTTTTCTTCATTCATCTACTAGTCTTCAATCTCCTTTGACATCCTCATAGTTAAGGCTTGTATTTCATTCCTCAAGACAATGTTCTCTTGACTCAGCTTCTGACATATTTCATTAAGGGCATCTTTTTCATCATTACCTTGATTTTGCAGAAATTCCTTCCTCCTAGCTTGAACATATGATAGTCTCTCCTGTAGGATAAGAATGAATTCCTCAGCAAAATTCAATTCATCTTGTAACTTCAAGTTCTTCATCCTTTCAGCATCATAATCTTCAAGTGCTACCTCAAGTTGCTTCTCCAAACTCATATCCATGGATTTCGGATTTAGGATCTTCCTCAAGATGTTCCTCTAAGGCACAAGCCTCTGATACCAATTGTTGGAATCCAAGAACATTGAGAGGGGGTGAATCAGTGTTCTACCAGAATGTTCAATTTTAACCTTATTAAAACATGCATTCACCAATCGGTAAACCAGTACATATATAAATGAAAGAAGTAAAGAAATCAATAAGCCAATCACATAAATGAATACCATAACATAGATAATTATACGTGGAAAACCTCAAAGAGGAAAAACCATGGTGGGATTTGTGACCCACAATATCAATCCACTTGCCATATGAAAAGATATTACAAAATATGGGGGCCTGAACATTCAGAAAGGCTTACAGCCTAGAGCACACTACTCATCACAAAAAAGTCTCGCTAACTACAATTACTCTGAATAAGAAAACATAAAATTGAACTCATAAACTACATCTTCTATGCCTGATAGAGTTCCAGTTCAAGCTCTGTCTGTTCTGATTCTGCTACCCTAAACCCTTACCTGAATAACCTCTTACATATTCAACATTCCTCGCATTACAATTATCTCACTCTCACTCATAACCTCACATATCTCTCATATCAAAAAATGATCTAATCAACTGACCTATATACCCTTACAATCGTTCATGTCTTATGTCGGCTTACATAGATAATTACAAAAATGAATCCACATGCCGGCTTAATTACATATATACATAAATATCAAAATCAATTGCCAATTGTCGGATCTTCCCAAATGATGTCGGCCTCCTATATCTATAACCAGATGAAGTCATGTCGGCATGTAATGTCATTACCCATAGAATTCCTCCTACCGATGAAGATACTTGTCGATGCCAGTGCTAGTGAAGTGTCTGCTGGTAAACAACCAAACCAAAATATGAAAGCTGGAACATGTTGCCATCAATGAAAACATATTGAAACCATTCAAATGAGTGTCAATTGCCAACAAAATGTTGATCTACTCTTCAATGTTTGAAAACTTGGCTCTTTTTTTGCTCCAAAGCTTGAAGAAAGACTGAAAATACTCAATTTCTCTTGAATGCTTGAATTCTTGATCTCTCGGATGCTCGGATGCTAGATTGAATTTCATGATCTTGTCAAATGAGAGAGGAAATCCCTCTTGTATACTTGTTGGTGGTTTTAATTGACTAGTTTTCTAACTGGTTTTAATAAGGGATCCCAAGGCGCCACACCCTAGTCCCAGTGGATCCTAGGGAGCCATGCCCTTTTTACTACCCTATTTTTGTGTAGGATCAAGGTGCAAGAAGAGTGCAGGGTTGATTTACAATGTATTATTTATGTGCATGAGCATATTCAGGTCTCCAATCAAGCCGAGGGGCACAATCACTAAGGTGAAGACCCAAATGTAGTTGAAAATTGCAAGGGGTACAATTTTAGGATGTTACAGGTAACTATCATGCTACTAGTATAGGAATTTATGTAGTTTATGATGAAGATAAAACAATTTCCAATATCATGAAGGAGTAGCAAGATGTTAAAGATGGTGACAATGATCGCACGCCAGTCCTATGGACTTCGTATTTTTATGATACAAGGTGTAGATCGGGGTTTGGAGAAGGTATAAGTTTGACATCTCCATCTAGGGAAAAGACTCTGGGGGCTTTCCATTTTCAATTCGTTTGGTCAAATAATGAAGCTAAGCATGAAGGCCTAGTGTAGGGATTAAGCCTCATGGAGCGAAAGGGTATTAAATAGTTGATGGTTCTTGGAGATTTTGAGTTGGTAGTCAAGCATTTTCAGATTTTCTTTGTAGTTAAGCATGTTCACATAAGTTCTTATCAATACAAAGTTTGGGATCTAATTAAAGGCTTTAAATCTTTCAACATACAAGGAATACCTAGGGATCAAAATGAAATTGCAGATCGTCTGGCAACAATAGGATTTCAGTTTGATCTAGTTTTTTACCTGATAGAAAATAAACACCTAATTAGAATGATTGTTAGACCTGCTATCATGGATAATGATCAAAACTATAAAGTATTTAAATGTGATGCCCATATATTGTGTTCATCCAACAATCATGCGAGATCGCTAAGGAACTCCAACCTAAAATTACAGAAGCTTATGAGGAACAAATCGTCCATCTCAAATCTAATAAGCTCCCAAAATTTTTAATCACCTTAGAAAATTTATTTGATTGTGATGATGCAAGAAATGATAAAAGGAAGTTTGTTCTAGATAAAGGAGATTATACCGATCTCCATGTCAGAGACGGTAGGAAGGTGAAACTTGGAAAAGATGTCCCTCAATGAGATAAAGAGATATTAATATCTTTCTATGAAAAGAATGAGGGAGTGGTTGCATGGTCATACAAAGACTTGAAAGGATATGATCCCAAGATCATCCAACAAACCATTCAACTTGCAGAAGGGGAAAAACCTATTTGGCAAAAACAAGGCCAATCAGTCCAAATTTTGAATCTCTGATGGCCTAGGAGTTAAGAAAACTAATTGACTCCTGCATAGTATATCCACTAAAATATAGTACTTTGGTCTCTAACGTGCTTATGATGTGGAAGAAGAATGGAGATATCCTGTTGGCATTATAACAGACAAAGAGAGATTGTTGGCATTTCAATAAGGATATTGAGAAGGTTGTTGATGATTATGCATATAGCTGATCAAGGATGTTTACTGTCTTAATATTATTATTTTGTCATTGATGTCAAGAAATTGATTTTCTAATTCAGTATGATGTTTCCATATACTAAGAAGTATGATTTGATGAGTATAAAGATGTCGGTAAAAGAGAAAGAATATGATGAATAAGGGGAGGAATAAGTTATTCAATGGACAACTATTACCGAGTTAGACAATGATGAGATCATGATATTTAGATTGTTTTGATATCCTACATATGTTGATTTATTGTAAGGTTAATACTATACTATGTTACCGAGCAAAGAACCTAGTCGGTAAACCCTAAGGTTATCGCTATCAATTAACGAAGGCAGAATGTCTATCGAGTGAAGTTTAGTATTTACCGAGTTGCAACCGAGCAGTAACAGAATGCATTGAATGAATAAAAGAATTATTTAATGAAGGAAGTTGATGAACTAGAATTGATTAAATGATTGGTATGCCATGAATGAAGTTTGTTAAAGAATCTATGGTAAAGGAAAATTGGCAGGAAGATCTACAGATCAGATTGAACTACAATACCCTAGCACAAGTTCCAAGAAATGTATGCAAGTTCCAAGGCAGGGTAAAATGTTTTTAGATCGAAGGATACATTGAACCTAGTCAAGATTGAAGATCTAATGGCTATGATTGATCATGGGATATGTGACCAAGGAGATTAAGTGGTTGGCAAATTGTTTATAAGTAAGGAACTGTTGATAAACAATGTATGCCGGCAAGTGTATGCACAGGGATGCTACATAGTGATTACCAAGCACTGAAGCTTGAAGACCTATTTGAATAATAAAGTATAGAGCCCAGCAGATGGACAAGATAAGTCCCAGATTGTATTTAGCAAATAAGAATCTGCTTTAGCATTTTAGATGTGAAGTTGCAGATATATTTTTATTACTGTTATTTTTTAAAGTGACAGAAAATCTCTTAACCGAGTGGAATTAACAGTCTTATTTGTAAAACCCTCTAGCAAGGTGACATTTTGATTGAGTGTTTGAAGTCCTTTAACAAGGTCACTTCTAACAAGGTGAAGATCCTAACAGATCTAAGGGAAATCCCTTAACCGGGTCACATCTAGCAATGTGTTTGTAATCTTTAACAGGATTTGCTTTTAACTGAGCATACTCTAGAAGAGTATATTTCTTAGTGGGTCCGAAATCCCACAGTGGTTTTTCCCTATTTGGGTTTTCACATTAAATCTGGTGTTATGAGTGTTATGATGTTTATATGCTTTTGAGTTTGCATGTTTAGCAGTTTTGGTTATATTACTTAAGTATATGTTACTGAGGTTGAATCTGTTGTTTTTATGGAAGATTAAGGTTGTATGATTCACCCCCCCTCTCATCTTATTAGCTTGGCATCTGTACATAACATTAATTATCAGAACTATCAATTGGTATCAGAGCTTTGGACTCTTGAAGAAAAAGTTTAAAGGTACTTGAGGCAAAGATCCAAAGATGTATAAGAGGGATGCACCGAAGCTAAACAAGTCAAGTTTCTCTACATGGTAGAAAAGGATGAAGCTACACCTATCAGGAGTTGGAGAATATGCTGTATATTATCTGGAGAATGATTTCATTACACTGAGCACCTATCCATTGACAATGGAAGAGATAAAAGAAAAGCAAGAACATATCCAAGCAATGATTGAAATAACATCTGCATTGATCGACTCAGAGTTTAATGATCTAGAAGGATGCAATGATGCAAAGGCAATGTGGTACAAGCTCATATCTGTGTATGGTGGAGATGAACATGTTCAAAGAGAAAAAGTGGATAGTTTAAGAGGACAACTTGAATCTATGAGGATGAATGAAGGTGATAACATAACCCAATACAGTACAAGACTAAAGGAGATTGTCAATCAAATCAAAGGAGCAGGTGGAACTATTAAAGAAAAGGATATAACAAGTAAGTTGTTAAGAACCCTTCTACCAGCTTATGCAATCTGAGTCTCTACAATCAATGAATTGAGGTTTGTACCAAATATGTCAGTTTCTTTAGATGCTACTATTGGTAAGCTACATGCATTTGAGTTAAGTAACTTTGATAATAGTGGGTCACTGGTAAATAAAGTTGAATCTGCATTTAGTTCTTTTCATATTGGTGAATCTGATGATTACAATGATAGAATAAGTACACTAAAGGGGATCACAGTGGAGCAAGTGAAAGATTTCGCAAGAACATGGAAGAAGTACACAAATTGTATGAGGAAATCAGAAAGCAAGAAGAGTTTGAAGCACTATTAGCCAGAAGGTTACTGAGAGGCAAAGGTAAGTATAAAGGAAAACTACCTTTGAAATGTTTCATTTGTGATAAGATAGGACATATGGCTTCTAACTGTCCTGACAAAGAATCTAGTAAAAAGAGGGATTACCGAGATGATAGACAAAAAGATAATCATTACAGAGGATATCAAGACTTCAGAAGAAGAGATAGAAAGTCATGCTTAATAGCTGATGAGGAATCCAATGATGATAAATCAGATGAAACTGATACAAAGGAAGTAGTTTATGTGGCTATCAAAGATGGATCAGATGAAGAAAGGTATGAAGAAAAATCCCTAATATCTCACATAAATACTAATGATTCTTGGATCATAGATAGTGGATGCTCACATCACATGATAGGTGATAAACACAAGCTTTTTATGTTAGAAGATTATGATGGAGGCTATGTAAGATTTGGTAATGATGCACCATGTCCGATAAAAGGTAAAGGATCTATAACACTTCTTGACAATGCTGAATGAAATGATGTCTATTGGGTTGAAGGTTTGAAATATAATTTGTTGAGTGTAGCAAAGCTAAACAATATAGGTTACCGAATAGAATTTCAGAAAGGAATTGTCAAAGTTCATGACAAGCATGGAAAGTTAGTTGCTACCGGGACACAAACAAAAGGTAACACATTTCACCTTGACTCAACTCAGAACAAGTGTTTGTATGCAAAGATAGATGATACCTGGTTATGGTATAAAAGGTTTTGTCATGTAAATTTTGATAATCTGATCAAAATAAGTAAGAAGCACCGAGTAAGAGGTCTACTGAGTCTTGAGAAACCTAAGAATGCTATGTGCCGAGGATGCCAGATGGGTAAAATGACGAGATCAAGCTTTACAAGTAAGTCCTACACTTCTAAGGGAATTTTAGATCTTGTGCAGACTGATCTTTGTGGTCCTATGAAAGCTCAAAGTTATTATGGTGATAAATATTTCATATTATTTGTGGATGATTATTCAAGGATGATGTCAGCTATGTTTTTAAAAGAAAAATCAGAAGCTTTTCAAATGTTTAAATGGTACAAGGCAAGAGTTGAAAATGAAATAGGAAGACAACTGAAATGTCTTAGATCAGATAGAGGAGGAGAGTTTACATCTGATGAGTTTAACTTATTCTGCAATGATCATGGTATAAAAAGACAAGTATCTACACTGAGAACTGCACAACAAAATGGAATAGCTGAGAGGAGAAATAGATCTATTGTGGATTGTGCCAGAACCCTGATGATCAAAAAGAAAGTGCCACAAACATTTTGAAGAGAAGCAATAAGAACAGCAGTTTACACCCTGAACCGAGTACAACTGAAGAAAGGAACTTTGAAGACACCATATGAAATCTGGTATGAAAAGAAACCTAATGTAAGTTACTTCAAAATCTTTGGAAGTAGATGCTATGTACACAAAGATGATAGAAATGGAAAGTTTGATCAGAAAAATGAAGAAGGAACATTTCTAGGTTATTCTTCTAGAAGTAAAGCATTTAAATGTCTGATCAAATCATCTAACAAAATAGTAGAAAGTGCAAATGTGAAAATTGATGAATTTGCAGAAAGAAATGATGAAGGAAACTCCAAGGAACCAGAAGATTATGATGAATTTGTCTATGTTCAACCGACAAGTCTTACTGAGAGAATTGTTGAAGAAAATGAAGAGAATATCCAGTTACCGAGTGATGAAGAAGATCATACAGAGCCTACCGAGCCTATATTAGCCAAGTATGTCAAAAGACATCATGCATCAAGTCAGATTATAGGAGATAAGGATGATCCAGTGATGACAAGGAACAAATTGAGATAGAACACATGTCTGATATCTGAATTTGAACCGAGGATAGTGAAAGAGGCATTTAAAAATGAAGATTGGATAAATGCTATGACAGAAGAGATTGATCAAATCAAGAAGAATGAAACATGGACACTAGTCCCAAGACCGAAGGACAAAAATGTAATCGGAAAAAAGTGGATTTTCAGAAACAAGCTGAATGTAAAAGGTGAGGTGATTCGAAATAAAGCAAGACTAGTTTGCAAAGGTTATGCCCAAGAAGAAGGAATTGATTATGTTGAGACTTTTGCACCTATGGCTATACTTGAAGGAGTAAGAACATTGTTGGCATATGCTGCTTACGAGAATTTCAAGGTATATCAAATGGATGTCAAATCTACAATTCTGAATGGTATATTAGCAGAAGAAGTTTTTATTGAACAACCTGAAGGATTTGTTGAAGACAAGAATAAAGATCAAGTATGTAAATTGAACAAACCTTTATATGGTATGAAAGACTGCACTCTTATTTAATCAAGATTGGTTTTATAAGAACAAGTGAAAACAACAATATGTACATGAAGAATGATGAAAATGGAATACTGATCTCAACCATATTTGTTGATGATATTATCTTTTATGGAAATGAATCTCTATGCAAGAACTTTGGAAATGAAATGAGCAAAGAATTTGAGATGTCATTAATTGGTGAGATAAAGTATTTTATAGGTTTACAGATACTGCAAATGAAAGATGAGATTTTCATTACTCAATCCAAGTACATAAAGGAAATCTTGAAGAAATTTGGAATGGAGGATTCAAAACTAGTTAGTACTCCTATGACTACCAACTCTAAACTATCAAAGAATGATGAATCTGCATCTGTTGATGAGACACTTTACCGATCCATGATTGGAAAGCTACAATATGTTGTTCACAGTAGGCCAGACATAACACATGCAGTAGGTATAGTTGCAAGATTCTCTATAGATCCTAAGGAAACACACATGACAGCCATCAAGAGAATTTTCAGATACTTGAAAGGCACTGAAGATTATGGCTTAGTATATCAAAAAGGAAATGACTTTGATTTAAAAGTTTATACTGATGCTGATTGGGCAGGCAACATTGATGACAGAAAAAGCACAAGTGGAGGAGCTTTCTTTTTAGGAGAAAGACTAGTGAGTTGGCTTAGCAAGAAACAAGGATGTATTTCACAGTCAATAGCAGAAGCTAAATATGTTGCTGCAACATTGAATTGTACCAACATAGCATGATCAAACAACTATTGGAAGTTATAAATGAGAAAGTTACCAAGCCAGTAACTATATTCTATGACAATACTAGTGCCATTAACATTTCAAATAATCCTATTATGCACTCTAAGACAAAGCACATCTCTATCAAATATCATTATCTTAGAGAAGAAGCTCAAGAGAAGAAAGTGGTGTTGGAGTATGTTAGCACAAAGGAACAAATAACAGATATATTTACCAAGCCACTACCAAGGGACACTTTTGAGTATCTCAAAAGTAAGTTAGGGGTCCTACCCTTATCTTCTATTCACTGTCCGAGTTCGGTGAAAGCATCAATTCGATGACTCTAAAGAATATCTTTTAGGAGTTGATGCTGATTTACACACTTTAGGATGTTTTCTAAAGGTGTGCAGGAAACAATAACAGGGAACAAGAACTGAAGACAAAATGCTCTCACCAAGACTAAGTTGACACATAACAGCAAGAAATCACTTCATACAAGAAGAAATTATGTTTTAGTTCTTTAGTTTTTGGCATTGTTGTCAAAGAGGGAGAAGACTGAAGAAAAGGGGGAGAAGACTGAAGAAAAGAGGAGAAAACTAATGTATGGGGGAGAATATTGATGACAGGGCGAGAGCATTTTAGCATTTCAGAATCTTACAGCACTCCGAATCAGTTAGTCAAATCAATTGGTTTTGCCATCAATGCCAAAGGGGGAGATTGTTGGCATTTCAATAAGGATATTGAGAAGGTTGTTGATGATTATGGATATAGCTGATCAAGGATGTTTATTGTCTTAATATTATTATTTTGTCATTGATGTCAAGAAATTGATTTTCTAATTCAGTATGATGTTGCCATATCCTAAGAAGTATGATTTGATGAGTATAAAGATGTCAGTAAAAGACACAGAAAGAATATGATGAATAAGGGGAGGAATAAGTTATTCAATGGGCAACTATTACCGAGTTAGACAATGATGAGATCATGATGTTTAGATTGTTTTGATATCCTACATATGTTGATTGATTGTAAGGTTAATACTATACTATGTTACCGAGCAAAGAACCTAGTCGATAAACCCTAAGGTTATCACTATTGGTTAATGAAGGAAGAATGTCTACCGAGTGAAGTTTAGTATTTACCAAGTTGCAACCAAGTAGTAACAGAATGCATTGAATGAATAAAAGCATGATTTAATAAAGGAAGCTGATGAGCTGAAATTGATTAAATGATTGGTATGTCGTGAATGAAGTTTGTTAAAGAATCTATGGTAAAGGAAAATCGGCAGGAAGATCTACAGCTCAGATTGAACCATAATACCCTAGCAAAAGTTCCAAGAAATATATGCAAGTTCCAACGTGGGGTAAAATGTTTTCAGATCTGTGTGGGGGAAAAAAGTGAGACTAGGCTAGCATGTCCTAATCCTACCTTTTGACACACATTACGGAATACGAAAGAGCCTAGAGGTATCACACAATTGGCTACTTCTTTTTGGTGAAAGAGAGAGCCACGGGCTACCTATTAGGGTTTCTATTCCTTTGTTGTAATTGAAAGGTAAGATTATGCAAGTTCAATTCCTAACCCCAAAATGCAAGTATGAACTAATAACAAGATTGTAGAAATGAACTTAAACAATGGAAAGCTGCAAACATAAGGACAAGACAAGAATGCAGATGCATACCCAGAGTCAAAATCTGAGTGAAAATGTTCGGGACGGGGGCGCGGGCGCCACTGTCCTGATTCTCTTCCTGAAACTGCACCTGAAACTGCCACTTTGCAACCTGGAAAACTATCGGAACTACCAAAACTTGCTGTCTGTCAGGAGGACCAGGGTGCCCAGCGCCCCTGTCCTTGGGACCGGGGTGCCTAGCGCCCCTGTCCTGGCAGGACCAGGGCACCCCACGCCCCTGTCCTGGTCTTCTGCTCTGAAACTTGGTGTATGGTTCAGTCTCCGTCTGCTTCTTTCGGATCTGCAACTTGCGGCATCGTCTGAATCCCGAAATCTGCACTTATATCTGAAAAGGTGTTTGGGCGGCTATATAGGGTTTTGCCTTAGTCAAACCCCCGCTTTGGTGATTTCCACCTCCACGAATAGCCACGTTGTATTGTAAAAGTAGTGTGTGTGCAGACCTTGTGTGTGTGCAAGATCTAAAATGCAAGTAAGCAAACTAGAGCAACCTAGAAAGTAAACCCTAATTGCTTGTAAATGACAATGTAAATGCTCCAAATCAAGATGTAGAGTGATCTAAAGCATGAATACAAATGATGTAAGAAAGCTTATGCAAAGAAATGAAAACAACATGAAATCATACCCAACCCCAAGGGGGGGGGATACAAGCCAATCTTCAGTCGGTGATCCCTTATTGCTCTTCAATGCCTTCAAAGCCTTAAATGAATGAAATTGATGGATGCTTGATGGACGGATGTTGAGTGTTGCTGAAGTCTTCAAAGATCTGCTCTTTCATTGCATAGAAGGTCCTGAAAACAAAATTCCGATCCTTTCTAATGAAGAAAGAGAGCTCTTATGTATGAAACCCTAGGTCTTAATTCCAACTTTTGGCCGACCTAGAGATTGAATACCCCACCAATTTCTTGGGGTTAAGCTTTATTTTATGATTGGATCGCGCTCCTAAAATTTTGGGAAAAATGTCCGGGACCGTGTGCACTCCGGGTGCCATGGTCTCGACAACTTTTCACCAAATTTTTAGGGCTGTCAGATATGATGATTTTAGAGAGAATCCCGAAGTTACAGGTGATTTCGAGATGTTTTGACCCCCGAAATCAAGCCCCCAAGTTCAAAAGAAGGCCTAATTAGGGTTTTTGATTAGATGATGTATTGGAGGAATAAAATGAAAAGGGGCACACTTTAATGAAAGGGCCCACCTTTATGATGTGGAGAATGATGAAATAGGACCTTAGACCTAATTAATTTGATTAATTAAGTGCTAAAGGGGAAATGCAATGCAAAATGCAAACTGCGCCAAGGCGGGTGCTAAACTAGGTGTGAAATTGTACTGCTTTAGCAAGTGCGTACAATTTACGACTCTACATTTAGCCCCCACTTTAGTGGTCATATGAGTACTATGTGCATATGCAAGCTAAAGTACAGGAAAGTAAACATTATTTGAAAAAGGATATATCCATAAGTTCGTCAAACGAAGCCCCCAGCGGTATCTGCAGTACATAGTTAGGAACCGCACCCTACAAAACACACGTTAGATCACAAAATCACCTAATGCTTACTAAGGAAAGTGATGAAATTTGTGAGTAGCTATATGCCCCCCCCCTATTCTGGCTTGCTTATTAGGGAGGTGAAATAGGGTAGCATGTTTACTTACAACAAATTGTGTGAACAATTATTGATGAGAGATGTTCACTACAAAGGCTTCATCAGAGCACATTTTGGAACATCAAGGGAGTAAGGGAACGAAAATACAATTCCTACGCAACAAACAGTTCAAAAATCACATCTCCCAAACTCAAGTTATGATGAAATGAGTGATTTAGGGAAAATTAGGGTTTTGAAAGTAAAGGTAAAGGAATGAAAGTATATACCTTGAAAGTGACTATTTTATTTGTCACTTTGTTGATTCTGAGTATTGTTCATTGCAGCGGAGCCCACATAGCCATCATCATGCCTTCATGATGACTGGAGCGTCCCGCGAGGATTGAGATCATGCGATAGGCCGTGATCGACGAGGAGCCACTGGACGAGGTGAGTTGACTGAACTTTGACTTTCTGCATTTCTGTTGACTCTGATTTTTTGTGATCGAATGCGGGCCCTGGAATCTGGCCCTGGGTCCCACCCAGGGCGCCATGGTCCCACCAGGGTGCCATGGTCCTTTCAGGGTGTCATGGTCCCTGTGGGGCGCCATGGTCCTTTCAGGGCGCCATGGTCCCTGTGGGGCGCCATGGTCGCCTCAGGGCGCCATGGTCCCAATCAGGACTTGGCAGGGGTCAACTTTCGATGTTCATCAGTTTGCGTATTTGGCATAGATGATTTTGATGATTGATTATTGATTACACTGATGTTTTTGTATTGCAGGGTCTCCCATACATGAGAGAGCACACGGCGGGGTAGATTCTTCGTAGTTTGCGAGATCAGATTCCCCGGCTGACTCAAGCAGAGAGAGATACATTGTCTATAGTAGGTTTGTGGTCTATGATTCTTATGTCCGCCATTCGATTTCATCCTATGATGCTGATGGCACTCATGGAGCGATGGGATCCTGACACATGCACATTCTAGCTTCCAGTAGGGGAGATGACGGTGACACTTGAGGATGTGTACCGCATTCTTCGCCTACCGATCAGAGGAGCTACCATGACATATGCGACCGATCGGTCGGCAGAGGATCATCAGAGGGAGCAGGTATACTGCATAGGGAGAGTCATGCCGAGTGAGATGAGAGGTCGTATCATGGTCAGCTGGCTCTTACATCCTACAGGAGAGGTGCCCCTCATGAGACATCTTATGATAGCCATCATCGCACTAGTTGTCTTCCCTAATGGGCGAGGTACACACATGCATGGGGGTCTCACATGGTGCATCAGGGCTATGGAGAGACATAGGAGAGTATACACCTGGGGTCGGAGTATTCTTGCACATCTCTATCATGACCTCGAGGAGTATGCTTTTGGACAGGGTTGCAGCTTGATGACATGCACACTTCTGCAGGTGTGGATATTTGAGCACTTTACATGCACCAGGCCTGTCATCTATCCAATGAGTGCGGCTAGTGAGCGACCTAGGGTATTTGCTTATCCACTTACCAGCGAGTGGAGATTTGGAGATCTACTGTATTGGAGAGTGACATTTGATAGATTGACAGCTGAGGTGACTGTATGGAGACCATATCTGCGGATGTACAGATGGGATGGGATGGAGAGACAGTTAGCATGCTTACAAAGGAACCGCCTACTAAGAGGGCGATATCCACATATCATAGTCCCATTCTACTTTGACTGAGTACAGAGGCAGTTTGGGCTAGAGCAGTGTATTCCAGCCGATGTACCCATCTACACTCAACACTCACGAGTCCTTCCCAGACCCAGAGCAGTAGCGAGACCTATGATAGATGATATTGAGATCACAGATATAGAGGGGTCCGACTAGGATGTGGTCACCAATTATGCTGCAGACCCCAGAGCACAGTGCAAGTATCTCTCATGGTTTTTGAGGACATACCCGGAGCCTATCTTTCCACCAGATCACCCGATAGGCCATCCAGGTCCATGGAGACATGGAGACCGAGATGAGGATCAGGGATCTAGATCAGAGGAGCCAGAGGAGGGAGAGGGTCATGAGGAGGCAGGAGGGCCTGATCCACCCATAGGAGATCAGCCTAGTGCCGAGGAGGAGGAAGGAGAGGAAGATGACACAGATAGAGATGATGATGAGGAGAACGAGGATGCAGATGAGGATGAGGATGACGAGGAGGAGGAGGAGGATAGAGATGATGAGGAGGAGTCAGATGCAGCTCCTCATCATTCAGGAGATGATACCATAGCCTTAGATCCTCCCGTTATTTCCCAAAAGGGGGAACACGAGGCAATACGGAGACCTGTACCCATCACACACAGATCATTCGAGCGTGGGGAGCCTAGTAGTTCCCAGTCACAGGTGCTACCATATCACGATCCCTACTGGCGTGAGGGAGATCCAGGTATAGTAGGTTTATATTGATTGATTGATGTTTTGATGATATAAAATGGTACTAATACATGATTTGTTCTACTGCTACAGCTAATGTGCAGGAGTGGCGTTCTCTGATCCAGCAAGCAGTGTTAGATATTTCTACGATGGCACAGATCCCTAGTTCCTCACAAGTTGCTTATAGACCTCAAGGGAATGCGGGTCGACATGATGATTTGTTTTCCCCATTTCGAGTACAGGTAGAGATATGGAGGGAGAGAGAGCAAGCTCTATCAGAGGACCTTCAGTGGGTACAGCGTGATCTAGCAGCAGCTCAGGCCGAGGCTACCTCGTATCACGCGATCCTTATGGATAGGGATCGTAGGAGTTCCTCTCGGAGTCACTCACAATCTATATCACGATATACCCCTATGGGTCCACCTGCACGGCCGGATCAGGAGGGAGCATCTAGTCGTCACTCTCCAGCCACCAGCCCTAGGGATAGGAGATGATCTTATGATGTAGGGTAGGTCACATTTTGGATGTATAGTGACCTACCTTTGTATATTGATCCACATATATATATATACATGCTTCTTTGTCTCAAACGTGTTATCTTTAATTCCTAAAACAATGTATATATTTTGCTTTGATTAAGGCTAACACATTTGGTAGATTTATATGTATGTTCTGAATTTAATTTCCATGTGATTGATTTCTCAATGCTCCATGATTAAATTGATACATGTGTGACTTAATTAAAATATTTGATCAAGTACTACATTGATGATAGGGAAGAAAATATGTGTTAAGCCTAAGAATCATATAACTAATGTGATTTAATTTGAATTTAAACACAACATGACACGATTCAACTTAACACATAAAGACATTGTATAATATGCCAACATAATGAAAAATGTAAATCTTTTGCAATTTACATAAATGAATTCAAGACAAACCATAAAGTAAAGAAACACGCTTGTCAGGAATGAAGCAATATAGATTAAACAAAACATCATTTAATTCTATTTGCTCTAACAAAGATATGCTAACATATTATCCAATTTTGAAGAAGTGAGAAAGGAAATAGATGAATGATAAGGAATGAAGAATTAAGCATAGTATCTACGCAAGTGCATAGTGTTTATAGGGTCTTTAAGAGACGTACCGTATACACCCACTATTTTATAAGCACCTGATCCATAATCTTCAATAACGATATACGGTCCAAGCCAATTAGGACTAAATTTTTCCTTTTCTTCAGGTAAGGCATTCACATTGCGCTTATTCTCATAGAGAACTAAGTCACCCACTGAGAAGGAACGTTGAATAACCTTATCATTATAGCTTCATTGTAGAGTTTTGTGATACGCTTGAATATGCTCAAGAGCATTTATACGCTGTTCATCAAGCATCTCAAGCTGTTGAAGTCTTTGTTCTCTATAAGTGTCATCATCTACTATACCTTTGAGAGAAACTCTAAGTGATGGAATCTCTAATTCTAAAGGCATAATAGCATCAGCACCATAAACAAGATTATAAGGGGTAGTTCTGGTAGCAATTCGTACACTCGTTCAGTAGGCCCAAAGAGCATAGATTAGCTGAGTACTCCAATCCTTACCATGTTTATTCATGGTTTTGCAAAGAATTTGTTAAATTATCTTATTGGATGATTCGGCTTTGCCATTTGATTGAGGATAGTATGGTGTAGAAAATCGATGTTTGATATGATACTTCTCAAGGAATTTCTTCACGTCCTTGTTCTTAAATGATGTCCCATTATCAGAGATTATAGTGGAAGGTATCCCAAATCGAGAAATAATGTTTTCTAGAAGAAATCGACAAATCATTTCAGCAGTAGTAGAGCGAACGGGAATAGCTCCTACCCATTTTGTAAAGTAATCTGTTGCGGTTATAATGAAAGTATGTCCTTGAGATGGAGGAGAGATTTTACCGATAAGATCTAGCCACCATGCAGAGAAAGGCCAAGAAGCTACATGAGAACGAAGTTCTTGGGCAGGAGCATGAATCAAATTATTGTGTTGTTGACATTGATGACATTTCTTAACAAATGAAAAAGAATCCTGCTGCATAGTTTGCCAATAATAACCCATACAGAGCAACCTTTGAACCAAGGATTTGCCTCCAAAATGCCCCCCACAGGCACCTAAATGTGCCTCTTCAAGAGCAATAGGGATTTCTGATTTGTTAAGACAATGAAGGAGAAGACCGTTATAACCCCTTCGGTAAAGAACTTTAGAAAGAATGATATATCTAGCAGACAGCTTGCGAATTCTAGCCCCAGTGTTCCTATTGGCGGAATCAGGAAAGGTACCATCGGTCAAGTATCTTACGATATGCGAATACCATTCATCTGAGTCTATAAAGTCACAACATGTCACCAAGCTAGAATCATCTACAATAGCTGGAGAAATAAGGTTATGAATAACAAATTTAAGATCAACCACAGGGTCCTCTAAAGATACCAGAGAAGCCACACATGCCATTGCGTCCGCATGTCGATTATCTTTTCGAGGAACAGGTTCCATGGTGTAAGAATCAAATTTTTGTAACAAAGAGATAGCAAGGTCTTTATATTGTGATAATTTGTCTTGTTTCGCTTGATACAGTCCTGTTACTTGTCTTATAATCAGTTGAGAATCTCCAAAAATATGTATGTGTTTTATATTCAAAGCTAAGGCTACCTTTATTCCTGCTATCAGAGCCTCATATTCAGCAATGTTATTGGTACATAGGAAATTGAGATGATAAGATAAGGGAATGGACTTCTTTGTAGGAGAAATCAGAACAACACCTGCCCCCGATCCCATACGACACTTAGAGCCATCAAAGTATAACTCCCAAGTTTCATCTTTCTTTGTACAAAGGATGAAGTCGTCAGGAAAAGACTCAGGGTTAGGGAAGGAGAAAGGTGAAGGGGCCTCAACTAGGTGATCGGTCAACGCTTGCCCTTTAATTGCTCTTTGTGAAACAAATTTAAGGTCAAATTCAGTTAACATCATAACCCACTTAGCTAGGTGTCCTGATAAATCAGTTTTAGAGAAAAGATGCTTTAACGGATCAAACTTTACCATGACATGGACTTCTGAATCTAAAAGATAATGTCTCAATTTCTGAGTCGCAAACACCAAGGCCAAGCATTGTCTTTCTATCACAGAATATCGGGTCTCATAATCGAGTAAGGTATGACTTATATAATAAACCGGACACTCCTTACCATCTTTATCATGTTGTGCCAATAATGCTGCAAGAGCATGAGAGGAAGCAGCTGTATAAAGAAGAAAGGGTTTAGAAGGTTTGACAGGTTGAAGGATAGGAGGATTAGCCAAATACACTTTTAAATCTTCAAATGCTTGCTGACAATCTTCATTCCATTGAAAAGTGATATTCTTTTTGAGAAGTTGAGTAAAAGGAAAAGTATGATCCGCAAGTTGAGATACAAACCTACGAATAGCTTGAATCTTTCCTTGTAAGCTTTTGAGTTGAGACACATTTCTAGGAGGTGGCATGTTGACAATAGCATCTATTTTCTTAGTATCCACCTCAATCCCATGATGCGAAACTATGAATCCTAAGAGTTTTCCACTATCCACACCAAAAACACATTTTTGGGGATTCAAGCGCATGTGATATTTACGAATCCTTTCAAAGATTTGACGAAGGATCTTAATATGATCTATACGGAGAATGGATTTGGCTAAAACATCATCAACATAATCTTCTAAAATCTTATGCATGTAATCGTGAAAGATAAGGGTCATCGCTCGTTGATAAGTTGCGTCGACGTTTTTAAGTCCAAAAGGCATCATTACCCAACAAAACGTACCCCAAGGAGTGGTGAAAGCAGTTTTGAATTGATCTTGAGGATTAATGAAAATTTGATTGTATCCTGAAAAACCATCCATGAAGGATAACAAAGCATGTCCTGCTGTAGAATCAACTATCATGTCAATGTTTGGGAGGGGAAAATCATCTTTCAAAGAAGCTTTATTTAAATCTCGAAAGTCAATACACATTCTTATTTTATTATCTGATTTAGCCACAGCGACAATATTTGAAATCCATGGGGAATAATCAATAGGGCGGATAAATCCAGCCTCCAATAATTTTTCAATCTCAGCCTTAACAAGAAAAGCCACCTTAGGATTCATTTTTCGAATCTTTTGTTTCATAGGCTTAGCATCAGGAACTAAGACAATATTATGAGTGACAATCTTAGGATCTATACCAGGCATGTCAGAATATGTCCAAGCAAAGATCTCAGGGAATTCACGCAATAAATCTTCATATTGTTTTTGTTCCTCTTCATCCAGACATTTTCCAATTTTAATAACTTTTTCTTCATTTCTAGAATCCATCTTAACATCAATGGTGTCACTTATAAGAAGATTACTTTGTTGAGGAGTATCCTTTAACTGAGGAAATTCTTTCACAATCTCATCGTTATCAGTCTCTTTTCCAAAATAGGCTTCAAAGTTCAAACAATAAGGGAAACCCCTATTGTGATGATAACGAGGAAGAGTATCATATGCTCCTAAAAACTCAGCTAAAGCATCATCGGTAGGAAAAACATCCAAAGCACAGGCATACGAAGGATCAATATACTCAGGGTGTCTCATTGGTAGAGATGTAGAAATAACATTAACACTAATACATGGTCTTCTAGAAGCTTTAGTGCGCTTGCAGGGATTATAACCAAGTCCAAAGGCATAATCATAAAGATTATTCTCTAGAGGAACCTTTATTCCTTGTTCGTGAGCGCTACAGCCATTTCCATTATACCCATGCTTAGCTAGAATATGAAAACCACAACCATAACGATCAGCCATTTCAGAAAGAGAAGGTGGTTTTTCATAAGACAAAGAATCAAACCCTTCAGAATTAGAAGTGTGAGGAGAAGAAGTCTGAGAAGCAGCCACGAAGTTATTGCTCATAGGCTCAGGTAATGTTGATTGATTTTTAGCTTCTTCCTTCTTTTCAGCTTTAAGCTCTCTAGAAGGAACCTTATATTCACCTACAAAGGTGGGATTAAAATCAAGAGATCCCCAATCATCTTCTGCGAGAACCTTCGCAGGATCAAAATCCTTCTTATGTGTAGATTCAAGTCGAGAACAATCTTCTTCAGGAGCTCCAGACTCATCCAAAGAATTTTGATCATCAGAGAGCGAGGATTCATCGATAGGTATCTTGTTTAAAGAGTCATCACTAGACGAGGAAGGCTTAGAAGAACCCCCTTTGGAAGTAGATGTTTGTAAACAAGTTTGGAAATTAGTATCACCTATCAAGGTATATGTCTTATTATTATAAATAAATTTAACTTGTCTATGCAATGTAGAGGGGACCGCTTGCATACTATGAATCCAAGGTCTCCCTAATAGCAAGTTGTATGTTAGATTTCCTGACATAACATGGATAGGAGTAGGCAAAGTAACAGGCCCCACTGTGATGGGTAAGGTGATAGCACCTAATGAAGTTTTAGCCACATTATCAAAGCCTCAAATAGGACGAGAGTCAGGCTCAATTAGGGATGTATCCACATTCATCTTATGCAAGAGATTAATTCTACACACATTAAGACCAGAGCCATTATCTACTAGTGTTCGTCTTATAGCAGTATCATTTATGATAACCACAATCATCAAGGGATCATATTGATGATGAATTTCACTAGTGGGCAACTCATCTTGAGTAAACACAATATGAGCTTTAGGATTCATCATAGAGTTAACCAAAGACACTATATTACTAGATGTATTCGGTGGAGGAACATTCAAATCTTTCAAAGCATCTTGTAACATTTCGTGATGAGCAGAAGAAGTTTGAATCAAATCCCAAAGGGATATCTTAGCAGGGGTAGCTTTAAGTTGTTCTATGAGATCATATTCCTTACTAAGAACTTGTGAAATACGTGGAGCTTGCGGAAGAATTGGTTGGGGATTAGGAAGAGAAACTGGAGTAACCGGATGAGGATTAGGCTGCCTATTATTTCTAGTATGATAAGTATGGGCAACCGCATGATAACTCTCTCTAGTTAATTGCTTGGCATAACTATAAGGACTTATAGGTTTTCTTCCTTCCACAGTGATGATAGGTTTATTTGGAGTAAGAAAGGGATCATACCCCCCTTGGATAGTAAGGAGAGGTGATTTAGGAACTTGAAAAGTGGTAGAAGGACAAGCACCTTGGACTTCAAAGAGAGGCTTATTATGCTCATTCAGGTTTATCATGTTAACTAATTTAGAAGTCTTGTTCTTGTTTAGAGATTTCGATAAAGCCACAAAGTCATCAAGAGCATCATCCAACAAAGCATGATCATATCTATTAAAAGGTTTATCTTTTGATTCAAAAGGAGACATCTCCTCATAGAGGGGATTATTGAAAACAACCATGTTACTAGATTCAGTGGAAGAGTTGATAGGAATGTACCCTTGAGAGGAATCATTCAACTTATCTTTCTCATCACAACGAAATGGCATAGTAACAAGGTTTATGAATTTTTGGTAAAATGAAGGTTTGGCCTCTTTAGGATTCAAAAACTCATCTAAAGCTTCATCTAATTCATCTTGGCTATACTCATAATTGGTGTAATTGCATACATCATCATAAATATGAACATCCTGCAAATAAAAATCCGATATTTTGAAATAAAAGTTGCATAAAACTTAGACACACAATGCAAAGAAACAAAGAAACACACTCTTTTTTTTTCTTTTTTTTTTTGAAAATGAAACTTAAATGAAACACACTAAATCTAGATCTAGATCTAACAAATGCAATGCGAGAGAAAGAAATAATTCGTTTCACGTTGGGTTCACCAAAATGTGTGGGGGAAAAAAGCGAGACTAGGCTAACATGTCCTAATCCTACCTTTTGACACACATTATGGAATACGAAAGAGCCTAGAGGTATTGCACAATTGGCTACTTCTTTTTGGTGAAAGAGAGAGCCATGGGCTACCTATTAGGGTTTGTATTCCTTTGTTGTAATTGAAAGGTAAGATTATGCAAGTTCAATTCCTAACCCCAAAATGCAAGTATGAACTAATAACAAGATTGCAGAATTGAACTTAAACAATGGAAAGCTACAAACATAAGGACAAGACAAGAATGCAGATGCGTACCCGGAGTCAAAATCTGAGTGAAAATGTTCGGGACGGGGGCGCGGGCGCCACTATCCTAATTCTATTCCTGAAACTGCACCTGAAACTGCCACTTTGCAACCTGGAAAACTGTCGGAACTGCCAAAACTTGCTATCTGTCAGGAGGACCAAGGTGCCCAGCGCCCCTGTCCCAGGGACCGGGGCGCCTAGCACCACTATCCTGGCAGGACCAGGGCACCCCACGCCCCTGTCCTGGTCTTCTGCTCTGAAACTTGGTGTATGGTTCAGTCTCCGTCTGCTTCTTTGGGATCTGCAACTTGTGGCGTCGTCTGAATCCCGAAATCTGCACTTATATCTGAAAAGGTGTTTGGGCGGCTATATAGGGTTTTGCCTTATTCAAACCCCCACTTTGGTGATTTCCACCTCCACGAATAGCCAAGTTGTATTGTAAAAGTAGTGTGTGTGCAGACCTTGTGTGTGTGCAAGATATAAAATGCAAGTAAGCAAACTAGAGCAACCTAGAAAGTAAACCCTAATTGCTTGTAAATGACAATGTAAATGCTCCAAATCAAGATGTAGAGTGATCTAAAGCATGAATACAAATCATGTAAGAAAGCTTATGCAAAGACATGAAAACAACATGAAATCATACCCAACCCCAAGGGGGGGGGGGGGATACAAGCCAATCTTCAGTCGGTGATCCCTTATTGCTCTTCAATGCCTTCAAAGCCTTAAATGAATGAAATTGATGGATGCTTGATGGATGGATGTTGAGTGTTGTTGAAGTCTTCAAAGATCTGCTCTTTCGTTGCATAGAAGGTCCTAAAAACAAAATTCTGATCCTTTCTAATGAAGAAAGAGAGCTCTTATGTATGAAACCCTAGGTCTTAATTCCAACTTTTGGCCGACCTAGAGATTGAATATCCCACCAATTTCTTGGGGTTAAGCTTTATTTTATGATTGGATCGTGCTCCTAAAATTTTGGGAAAAATGTCCGGGACCGTGTGCACTCCGGGCGCCATGGTCCCGACAACTTTTCACCAAATTTTCAGGGTCGTCAGATATGATGATTTTAGAGAGAATCCCGAAGTTACAGGTGATTTCGAGATGTTTTGACCCCCGAAATCAAGCCCCCAAGTTCAAAAGAAGGCCTAATTAGGGTTTTTGATTAGATGATGTATTGGAGGAATAAAATGAAAAGGGGTACACTTTAATGAAAGGGCCCACCTTTATGATGTGGAGAATGATGAAATAGGACCTTAGACCTAATTAATTTGATTAATTAAGTGTTAAAGGGGAAATGCAATGCAAAATGCAAACTGCGCCAAGGCGGGTGCTAAACTAGGTGTGAAATTGTACTGCTTTAGCAAGTGCGTACAATTTACGACGCTACAAGATTGAAGGATACATTGAACCTAGTCAAGATTGAAGATTTGATGGCTATGATTGATCATGGGATATGTGATCAAGGAGATTAAGCAGTTGGCAAATTGTTTATAAATAAGGAACTATTGATAAACAATGTATGTGGGCAAGTGTATGCACAGGGATGCTACATAGGGATTACTGAGCACTGAAGCTTGAAGATCTGTTTGAATAATAGAGTATAGAGCCCAACAGATGGACAAGATAAGTCCCAGATTGTATTGAGCAAATAAGAATCTTCTTTAGCATTTTAGATGTGAAGTTGTAGATATATTTTTATTACTGTTATTTTTTAGAGTGACAGGAAATCTCTTAACCAAGTGGACTTAACAGTCTTATTTGTAAAACCCTCTAGCAAGGTGACATTCTGATTGAGTGTTTGAAATCCTTTAACAAGGTTACTTCTAACAAGGTGAAGATCCTAATAGATCTAAAGGAAATCCCTTTACCAGGTCACATCTAGCAATGTGTTTGTAATCTTTAACATGATTTTCCTTTAACCGAGCATACTCTAGAAGAGTATATTTCTTAGTGGGTCCAAAATCCCACAGTGGTTTTTCCCTATTTGGGTTTCCATGTTAAATTTAGTGTTATGAGTGTTATGATGTTTATATGCTTTTGAGTTTGCATGTTTAGCAGTTTTTGTTATATTACTGAAGTATATGTTACCGAGGTTGAATTTGTTGTTTTTATAGAAGATTAAGGTTGTATGATTCACCCCCCCCCCCTCTCATCTTATTAGCTTGACATCTGTATTTAATAGTAAGTATCAGAACTATCATATCCACCTATGTGTGAATTTTTAAGATCCAAATAGACCATCTTTGAAGGATCCTTATTTGTTACTATGGAACAAATTTTGCAAATAGTAGCTAGGTCTGAAATGTTTTCTTTGCTAGATTCTTTCTTTGGATACAACCAGCTCAGAGTCAAACAAGAGGACCAACATAAAATGACCTTCACTACCAAGTGGGAACATTTACATATGCCAAGATGTCATTTGGTCTCTCTAATGTGGGAGCTACTTTTCAACGAGTGATGGACATTGACCTCAAAAAGTTAATAAACAAAATCATATTGATTTACCTTAATGATCTCCTTGTATTCTCGAAATCAAAGGATAGTCATTTTGAACATCTAGAATTAGTTTTCCAAAAGTGCCAAGAGTTTGGGGTGCCCCTGAATCCAATGAAGTGTGTATTTGGGTCCCACAAGGAAAACTGCTTGGACATGTAGTTTCTAAGGACTAGATTTCAATTGATCCCAATCGAGTAAAATCCATCAAGGAGCTACCCCTGTCGATTAACAAGTAAGGAGTTCAATATTTCTTAGGAAAGATTAACTTCATGAGAAAATTCATATAAGACTTTGTAAGGTTAAATTAAACAAATTACCCTCATGATTAGTAAATATCAACTTTTCAAATGGACTAAGTGAGGGAGGCCTTTGTAAAAATCAAAGAAGCTATTTGCACCACTCGAGCATTGATTAATCTAGATCTTTCTAAGGACTTTATCACATATGTTTATAGCAGTGAATATAGAATCACCATGGTATTGACTTAGAAATATGATGAAGGGAAAGGAGAGGATCTTGTTGCTTTTCACTCAAGGACCCTAAAGAATCATGAAGTCAAATATAACTTCATTGAAAGATAGGCTTTTTCTATTGTCAAAGGACTCAAGAAATTTTGGCATCTGATTGCCTACAACAAAAAAATAGTATATGTGGCACACTCTAGCATGTGCAAGTACATCATAGAAGGAGAAATCATTGAGAAGCGAGCCAATTGCATCACTAAGATCTTAGAGTTATGTTGAAGTCAGACTGGCCAAAGTGGTCCATGGGAGAGGGCTAAGTGAATACTTAGCAAAGGAAGGTGAGACCTCAATATGGGAGGAATAGTCGGAGTTAGTTTTGTTCAATCAACATGAAACCAAAGGCTGCTAGATGACTAACATAATGAATTTTATGCTAAATGGGAAGTATTTGAAAACCCTCCCTTCTCACAAGAAATGATTATACAAGTTGTAGAATGTTGGTTATGTACTTGTAGAAGGAATCCTTTTTAAAAATAACTTAAATGGTGTTCTCCTACACTGTGTCAACTAGGAAAAAGAAAAGAAAATTCTCCATGAGTTTCATAGTAGCTTCATGGGTGGGAATTTCTTTGTTAAAATAACCATTATAAAAATCATGTGCACTAGTTTTGGTCCACTATGTTCAATTATTCCTATGCATTGGTCAAGTCTTGCAAACAATGCCAATTTTTTTTAGGCAACCAAAAGAATGTTGCCTTATCTTTGAATCCAATAGTAGTAGATGAATTGTTCACACAATGGGGATTGGATTTTATCGGAATGGCCAACCCTATTTCTAATGCTGGACATAAATAGATTCTCATGGAAACTGATTATTTTACCCAATGGTCTAAGGTTGTCCCATTGAAGAATGTAACAAAGACAAAGATCATTAATTTCCTGGAGGAATTGGTGTTGGGATTTGGCTCACCAAAGACCATCACCTTAGATAACAAAAGAGCCTTCCTAGGTTCCAAGATATGTTAGTTTGCACTAGATCATGGAATTTTCCTAAAAAATTTCTCAAATTATTATTCATAAGAAAATGGTCTCACAGAATCAACAAAAAAAAATTAATCCAACTCATTAAGTGAATAGGGTTAGTGCGCCAAAAAGAATGACACAGACACTTGAAGAGGATAGGATCACTCTGAAGCAAGTACTAAATACCACACCATATGAGGTTGTGTTGGGACCTATAAAATTTTGATAATTTGAGTGACCCTTTTTAAAATTCTGCTCTGCACTTTCAGACACCTAATGAATCAACCTAAATCGCTTGGTTTGAAGATAGGTAAAATGAAGCCAACAATCCTCCCCTCATGTGCATGTGAAACATGGGAATCAAAGAGGCTTTCAACAAATACAATTGGCCTATGTAAAGCATTTTTACTTGGGCACCAAAGAAGGTTTTAAAAGGCCAAGGAAATTTTCATGTAAATGCTGCCATGCATGAACATTTATCCCACATTGGTTGTGGGAAGGAAATATTTTGTATTTAAATACAAAGCCGCACACTTATATAGTGTCAAAAGCTTAAAGTCTTTTGGCAAGTGGAGGCTCAGCATCAGTGGACCCCGCACATGCATGTATCTCAAAGAAACCCAAATTTTGTGACAGGCTGGCAAGAAGAGGCTAAGTGTCATGCAAATCGAGAAGATCCAACTACATATCCAAGGAAGATCAATGGTGGAGTAAAATTTTGGGACTATAAATGGTTGTTGTTTTCCCTCGATTGTGAAGTGCCCGATATGAATACCCTCGCAAAATGGTGACCAGGTGGCGGGACCCGGTAGGAGAGCAGCTAAGGTGAGTTAAAGGCCGAGCAAGTTGGAGATCCGACGATGATCATAGTGATCCAACGGTGGTCGCTAGGTCATGATAGGAAACTACTCATTAGAGTATCCATCACAACTAGGCAACAAGGCGGGCCCAATAGAAAGGGTGAGCAGCAAAAAACCAATTTGAGACCTCCAAAAAAACTAGAAACCTCGCGAGCAAGAAGATTTGAAGAAGAACCAATGGTGGTCACTAGGTCATGATGGGAAACTTCTTGTTAGACTTTCCATCATGACCCAGCGACAAAGATGAGCTTCATTCTAGTGGTGAATCTAGTTGTGCTAAGGTGGCAGGATAGGGACTCTAGAGCCAATCAAGGGGTGCCACATGGCAGAGCACAAAAGGAGGATCAAGGCAAAAGGTCAAAGTTAAATTATCTAGTTTCGGACTATAGTACAGAAATGCCAAAATTTAAATGACTAACCTGCAAAGAGATTGATGGTTGAGGGGTTATTTTTTGCCCAAATATAGATGTGTTTGTTAGGTCCTGGAGACAACTGAGAGGGAGGGGGGTGAATCAGTTGTCTAATAAATTCAAACCAAAAACTAATTAACCAACTTAATACTTAATACCGTTAAACCAGTTAAGTATGTCAGTAGATAGTGTTAACAGTAGATTGCTATACTGGTAAGGATTAATGCATGAAACATAAACATAAAGTCATCCACAACACATGACACCAATATTTGTACATGGAAACCCTATAAGGGGAAAAACCATGGTGGGAAACCTTAGATAACCTGGACCTTTTTGCCGGTAAAAGCAAATATGAAAATATGAATATACCAATGATTATTACTTCAAAATAAAGTGTCCACATGATGTCTTTGACATTGCCTAGTGTCTTCCATGTCATTCCAGGTACCGATGAACATTATATCCTGTCGGTTAACCATATACCAGTAACTATTGCACAGATTACTGCTTGCCAATGAATGTTGCTAGATCTCCAAAGTAGGTGTATTTAGTAGGTGTTGACATCAATGACAAAACCATACCAAAATACCAACAATCTTCCCCTTTGGCATTGATGGAAACACAAGATGGAAAAACTATCATAGTACCAAAACAGAAATGCCAAATAATATCTCCATTTCTCCCCCTGGGAGTAACAATCTTTCATACCAATTTCTTCTTAAATGTGTTTTTCAAAAATCTCTCCCCTAAAATCTCTTTTCCTTGCCAAAAAGATAATGTGTTTTTCCATAGATATCTCTCCCCCTTTGACATCAAATGCCAAAGTCACAAAAGGTCAAGTTCATACAAAATACCAACCAATTCAATATACCAACTACTCCCCCTTTGAAGTAGCTTCCTCATCAAATATCGGAATAAAGATTTGTCCATTTAATTCTACCAGTTGATGACAATCATCAACTATCTAAGTCTCTACCAATGGTGGTATGACTCTGAGCTGATCTCTGAGATGCTCAAAAGTTTCCTTAGGCAAAGGTTTTGTGAAAATATCCGCAAGTTGTTCTTTAGTATTCACATAAACTAGTTTTATCTCTTTTTCTTCAACTTTTTCCCTTAGAAAATTCAGTTTGATAGAAACATGTTTTGTTTTAGAATGTAATACTGGATTTTTAGATATATCAATTACTGCAATGTTATCACAGTATATAGTATTAGGTTCCTTGCATTTTACCTTTATGTCTTTCAACATTTGCTTAAGCCAAGGTACTTGTGTACAATCTGTTGCTGCTGCAACATATTTTGATTCTACTGTTGATAAAGATGTATAACTCTATTTCTTACTTAACCAAGAAACTAATCTCTTTCCAAGAAAGAATGCTCCTCTAGTGGTGCTTTTTCTATCATCCACACCTCCTATCCAATTTGCATTTGTATATGCACATAGATCAAAGTTTTCATCTTTAGGATACCATAATCCAAGATTTGTTGTGCCTTGTAAGTACCGGAAAATCCTTTTCACTGTTGATTCATGATTTTCCCTAGGATTACTCTGGAGTCTAGAAACTATACATACTACATTCATAATATTAGGTACGGTTTGTGTCAAATACAGTAAACCTCCTATCATAGATATGTATCTAGTTGGATTAACAGGCGTAGAGTTATCCCTTTGAGATAATTTATCATTTGTAGTCATAGGTGTGCTTACCGGTTTAGAGTTTTCCATCCCAAATTTCTTTAGTAGTTCTTTCAAGTACTTGGATTGACTCAAAAATATACCTTTATCAGTCTGTAAAATCTGCAATCCTAAAAAGAATTTTATTTCTCCAATCATAGACATTTCAAATTCTTGCTGCATTTCAAGAGAAAATTCTATGCATAATCCATCTTCTCCTCCAAACATTATATCATCAACAAATACTTCAATAATCAAGATGTCATCATTAGTTACTTTGTAATATAAATTGCTATCTACATTTTCTTTAGTAAAACCAATCTTTAAAAGATACTTATCCAATTTTGCATACCAAGCTCTTGGGGCTTGTTTCAATCCATACAGAGCTTTTCTTAATCTGCAAACCATATTATTGTCATTTGTCAAGGAAAATCCATCAGGTTGTTCAATATAAACTTCCTCACCAAGATCTCCATTCAGAAATGCACATTTAATATCCATTTGATAAACTTTGTAATCCTTGTGAGCTGCAAAAGCCAAGAATAATCTAACTGCCTCAATTTTGGCTACCGGTGCAAAGGTTTCATTGTAATCAACTCCTTCTTTCTAAGAATATCGTTTACACACTAGTCTTGCTTTATTTCTGACAACCTTACTATCTTCATTGAGTTTGTTTCTAAATACACATTTGGTTCCAATTACATTTTTATCTTTAGGCCAGGGAACTAATGTCCAAGTATTATTTTTCTCAATTTGTCCTAATTCTTCTTCCATAGCTTTAATCCAAAATTTATCTTCACATGCCTCATTGATAGATAATGGTTCAATTTGAGAAATAAGACATACCTCTTCATTTGCCAATCTTCCTCTTGTCATAACTCCTTTAAATTTGCTTCCAATTATCTGATCTTCAGAATGATTCAGTCTTACATACCTGGGTGTCTTAGTCTATTGTTGTTCTTCAATTACTATGGAATTCTCTGATGATACCAGAGTAACTGGATCATCATTCTGTACTGGTGATTCATTGTAGGTTCATTTATCATAATCTCTATTTCTAGTTCAGAGTCTATATATCTTGAAGTTCCTCTGAATTGTTCATCAATCTTTACATTTGTACTCAACAATTTTCTGTAATCTTTTATTAAAACATCTATATGCCTTGCTTTTAGATGAATAACCAAGAAATATTCCTTCATCAATTCTAGGATCAAATTTTCCAATATACTCATCTCTTCTAATATAACATTTACTTCCAAAAATTCTGAAATACTTTAGAGTAGGAATATTACCAAACCATAGTTCATGAGGGGTCTTATCGGTTTCACCTTTGATGTGAACTTTGTTGAATGTATAGACAGCAGTGCTTACTGCCTCTCTCCAGTACACACGTGGTAGATTTGCTTCTGATAACATACTTCTTGCTGCATCCAAGATAGTTCTATTTTTCCTTTCAACAACTCCATTCTGTTGTGGTGTCTGAGGTGCTGATAACTGTCTTTTGATTCCATTCACTTCACAGAATGTATTAAAATCTTTAGATGTGAATTCTCCTCCTTGATCTGATCTTAAACATTTGATTTTCTTACCGGTTTCATTTTCAACCATTGCTTTGAATAGTTTGAACTTCCCAAGTGCTTCTGATTTTTCTCTGAGAAAAGTAACCCAACACATTCTAGAGTAATCATCAATAATTAGCGTGAAATATCTATCACCTTGTAAGCTTTTAGTTCTAGTTGGACCACATAAATCAGTGTGAATTAAATCAAGAGCATTATTGGATTTTTCTAGAATACTTTTAAAACTAGCTCTTGTTTTCCAAATTGACATTCCTTGCAAATTGTATTCTGAGGTTTCACAATTTTAGGTAGATCTCTAACTGCCTTAGAAGTACTGATTTTTACCATGCAATCAAAATTTACATGACATAGTCTTTTATGCCATAACCAACTTTCATCTATATGTGCAATTAAGCATGTCTTTTCACTGTTATTCAAATGAAAGATATTACCTCTAGTCTCATTACTGGTTGCAATTTCCAAACCAGTTCTATTCATGATTTTGCATTTTCCATTTTTAAATTGTAATTGAAAACCTTTCTCAACTAATTGACCAACACTTAAAAGATTATGCTTTAATCCTTCAACATAGTAGACATTGTCAGTGTTATGTTTACCATCAAGAGATATTGAACCCTTACCTTTGATTGAACAGACTTTGTCATCTCCAAATCTTACAAAACCTCCATTATATTCTTGAAAGTTCAAGAATTTACCTTTGTCTCTAGTCATATGATGTGAGCATCCTGAATCAATAATCCATTCATCCTTTGATTCAACTTTAGTTGCTAGGGATTGTTCTACCGGTTGAGCAGTAGGTGCCAGTTGATCTTCTGTTATAGCAACAAAAACCCATCCATTGTCTGTTGGATCCTCATCAGAATCATCAGTCACACCTTCATCAGCAATGTAACAAGATTTATCTTTGTTTTTCTTAAATCTGTATCTCTGATATTCAGGATTAGGCTTGTATGTTCTTCTAGCTTCTTCTCTTAGTCGAGCATGTCTATCAGGGCATCTTGAAGCCATATGACCAATCTTATTGCAGTTAAAACATTTAAAGGGTGCTTTACCTTCATACTTACTTCCAATTGGACCTTTTGGCATTTTTCTTGCAAATAGTGCTTCAAGTTCTTCAAGCTCTTCATTCTCCTTCCTAGTTTCTTCAAGTTCTCTTGCATTAAAGGCTCTCCAGTCTGATTTGTCAAAAGATGGAGCAGATGATGTTGATGCTTTAAAGGCTAAATCAATCTTTATAGTAGCAATAGGACCAAATTCCTCAATTTCAAAAGCTGAAAGTTTTCCAATCAATGTATCCCTAGTTACTGATGTATTAGGCATTATTCTCAACTCATTTATAGCAGAAACTTTCATTTTATATACTAGTGGCAAACCTCTTAAAATTTTAGAAACAATCTCATCCTCACTCAAGGTTTCTCCACAACTTTTGATACCCAAAAAAATTTCATTTACTCTTTCCATAAAAGCAGAAATCCTTTCATCTTCTTCCATTTTCAGATGTTCATACCTGACTCAAAAGCTTTCAAGCTTTGCAATTTTGACTATGGAATCTCCTTCATTCAGTGTTTCCAAATGATCCCAAATAGCTTTAGCAGTAGACCTATCTGATAATCCCATGATTTGTTAATCTGATAATGCACTCAGGAGTGCTTCTCTTGCTTTGCAATCATTTTCTTCATCTTTGGCTAGGGTAGTTGGAGCAGTCTGACCAGCTACAGCAGCAGTATAACCATTCTTAGTAACTTCCCAGATGTCTTTACCGATGCAATTCAGATGTCTCTCCATTCTGGTCTTCCATATCCCATAGTTGGTTCCGTCAAGTTTAGGACTGTCCTTCCTGAAATAATTAGTAGACATTGGATCTCTTCAAGTTGTTAAACTTCTACAAAAAGAGGACTAGGCTCTGATACCAATTGTTAGGTCCCAGAGACAACTGAGAGGGGGGCGGGGGTGAATCATTTGTCTAATAAATTCAAACCAAAAACTAATTAACCAACTTAATACTTAATACCGGTAAACCAGTTAAGTATGTCGGTAGACAGTGTTAACAGTAGATTGCTATACCAGTAAGGATTAATGCATGAAACATAAACATAAAGTCATCCACAATACATGACACCAATATTTTTACGTGGAAACCCTATAAGGGGAAAAACCACGATGGGAAACCTTAGATAACTTGGACCTTTTTGCCGGTAAAAGCAAATATGCAAATATGAATATACCAATGATTATTACTTCAAAATAAAGTGTCCACATGATGTCTTCGACATTGCCAAGTGTCTTCCATGTCATTCCAGGTACTGGTGAACATTATATCCTGCCGGTTAACCATATACTAGTAACTGTTGCACAGATTACTACTTGCCGGTGAATGTTGTTGGATCTCCAAAGTAGGTTTATTTAGTAGGTGTTGACATCAATGACAAAACCATACCAAAATACCAATAGTGTTATATATCATTGGAAAGCTCTTGATCCAAGGAGTTTGATTCTACAGTCAGTTATTGCACACATCAAATATCTTGAGGGCAGTTTCCTTGGGATTTCAGAAACTTTTTGAGTTTGTTCGAGAAGATATTTTGCAGGCCAAGTGTGTGAGTAGTTAATGCAAAAAGATTTGGGATAGTGGTCATTGTCAGAGATGAAATATGAAATTCCTCTCTTCCTTCTTATTCTGAGGTCTTCTCATTTTATAAGGGTTCCATAATTTTTGTGAGCAGAGCTCCATATTCTGTGTTTCCAGCTCTGAGTTTTTCTTCCAAAGTTTGTATAGTCTAATGTCTTCTTTCAAGTAATGGAGCATATCTTCTTGTTGTAGGTGTTTCTAGTTGCAGGTTTATATCTATGTAAGGCATGCATAAATTCATACAAACTTGTCTCTAGATATATATTTCTTTGTTACAAATTAAATCCTCAAGGAGACTGGAATTTGTCATCTCAAGGAGATTGTTGTGATTGTTTGTGGGTATTCTTCAAGGAAGAATTTAAGCTCTATAACCAATAATAAATAATGGAATATGTATTCAAGATCTGATGATTTTGTGAATGAGCTAAGTAATGCATTAATGCAAGGCATTAATGTAGGAATATTTTAATATGAAGATGGACTTGCAGTAGAGGTTCTCATTTATAGTTTGATGTATGACTCTGTTCCCCTTGGATAAGGCAGTGGTCTTGTAGATTTTGGGGATTCTCATAGATTTCTTAAAAATCAAATATCCTTTTAATTTTATGTTTGTAGTTTTAGGTTGTTCCACCTATCTCATGCTTCAACGTAGTTGAGATGTCAATGTAGATCTAGCCCATCTGCAGTAACCTCCTAGTTATTAAGTCTTATGAGATCTATTTGCTTTTATTGATGCTTCTATATGTGGGTAATGGGTCTGAGTCAATGGATCAAAGGTACACCCACCTAGGTTTTGCAGAGCCTGAAGAGTATAAGGATTCAAATCCTTGTTATTTTGTCTAAGTCCTAAAGTTCTTCATTGTATGAAGTTGGCTATTTCATAGATAGATTGCAGGTGAACTTGGTTTGCTTATTTTTAGAACAACAAAATGGAGACTCTACTGGGGAATCCATGAGTCTAGCCAATTGATTTGGGGAAGAGTCTCAGAAGTTTAGAAATTTGAAGGTTGTTTTTAGATTTGAAAGTGTGTGTCTTGGAAATTTTGTTGCTGAGAAATTTTAGAAAAAAATATTATGTGACTTTGCTATGTGAGACCCCGAAATATAAAAGTGTTTCAGAGTGAATATCAGTGGTTAAATTTTATTCCTCTTTAGGAAGGTGGCGACTCTGTAAGAACAAACCTGAGATTCAAATTTTCAGTCAGAGGTGAAGTGGACAATAGCAGCAAATTTACTCCAAGTATTCCTCATTTTTGAAATAATTATTTGTTTCTTATAAGGTGAAAAGGTCACCATAGAAAGAAAAAGAAATCTACACTTCACATACTTCTTTTTTTGAAAAGTTTCAGTCAGAAATAGTGTGAGAAGTATATCAGGTTTTGAAGTTAATGACTACATGTGTTTTGCAAAGTGTTTGTAAAATAGTAAGATATATTGTCATGGTAATGGTTTAGTAGATGTTTCAGATTTGATGGATATGGGTGTGGTTCCTAGGTGTAAAAATCCTTTGTCAAATTTGAAAGACATTGATAGGGAGATTGAAATACATCTTCAAAAGATCCAAGAAAAGTTCATCTTGTTTTTAAGAAGGAAAGTAGGGAAGAGAAAGGAAGAATCATCATATATTTTTTATAAAATATTTATTGATGCATTAAATGAGCTCCCAATTGATGTTAGACCACATGAGTCTGTTTGGATTCAATTATTCTTAGAGCTTGATAAGCCTGACTCAGTTAATTGGTCTTCAACCTTCAGGGAAGAAAGTGTTTCATATATTAAAGAGTGGATAAATGAGATTGAAATAAATAAATCTCAAAATTCACATAATATTGAATATAGTGATGAAGATGAATCCGTGAGTGGAGATGTCTCATATGATGTTGAAGATGAATCTTATTCTCAGCATGACAATGCAAATGTGTATTCAAAGAAAGAAGAAAATTGTGAGAACATAAGTTGTTGTTCAAATAATCATGAGCCTATTGAGGTTTCAAGTTTGAATAATGTAGATCATCTTGTTGTTAAGTTCAATCCATAAAGTGTTTGCAACCAGGGTTACGAAACCATGTTGCAACATTTTGCAGAACTTTATGATCAACATGAAAAAGGCTATGATGTAGATGCAAGTTGTTGTAATGATAAAATAAATGTGTGCAAAGACATGAGCACAAAAGATTTGATGCCTGCATCAGATTAGGACAATGTTTACAACACAAAAGGTAAAGCCAAGGAAAATGAAAATAAAGGAGAAGGTTCACTAAGTAGTGAACAAATCTCAGAACTTTTAGCTGCTGATTTTCAGAGGTATGCATCCAGAAGTGTCACCAATCTCTCATACCCAACTAGTATATGTTTTGATACTAATGATATTTTGGAGGGTGTGAAGTATGATACATATGTTGTTGATTCTTTCCCTACAGTTGATTTGAATAGAAGACAAGGTGAAAATGCATATAAGATTGATATATGTGATAATGTGGATTCATATGCTGATATGAATTCAAAATTTGATATGCATTGTGTGGATTTTGCTGTTAAAAAGAATGACAGATATGAAGTACTCTTCTCAGATTTGCAAGTGGCAAATGAACCATTGACAAATGATCATGAATTTTCATGTTTGCAAGAGGCTGATATAAGGTGTAATCAACATGCTAAAATGAAGTCATTTTATGAGGAAATGTTCCTCTCTAGTTTGCAAGACAATTTTAAGGATGAGTTTTTTCCTTTTGTGCAAACTAGTGGTCAGCATGTGCCTAATGTTCCCATCTTTCAGAGGGATTTGGATTAATTTTCATTTAAGCTGGGAAAGAATTGTAAAGAGTATGATAGTTATATGTCACATAGTGATCAAGACTCTCAGCATTTGTTTGATTTCCAACTGTTTGGTGATTACCAGTATGCTGATTTTTCTTTGTATGATATACTGATCAGAAGTTGAAGTGTGATTGATCAGGCAGATGATAGTGAAAGTTCTAGATTACCTTCAATTTATGGAAGTGAGAATCATGTATTTGAAAGAGGTAAGCATTAACTTCAATTTGATGGCTCATATGTAAATAATTTCTATTGTACAGTTGCTTTGATTCAGTTGTGTGGTTTTCAATAAGGAGCCCCTATTTTTTAGAAGATAAGTGTCATGTTTTTTGGGTGGTCTTCTCTACCTAAGATTCTGAATTCTTGTGTTGATATTGCAATCAATCATCCCCAATTAGAGCCACTATTGGGGCCTATAAAATTTTGATAATTTGAGTGGTCCTTTTTAAAATTTTGATCTGCACTTTTAGAATGGCAACTAATGAATCAACCTGAATCACCTAGTTTGAAGATAGGTAAAATGAAGCCAGCAATCCTCCCCTCGCGTTCTTGTGAAACATGGGAAACAAAGAGGCTTTCAGCAAATGCAATCAGACTGTGTAAAGCATTTTTACTTGGGTGCCAAAGAAGATTTTAAAAGGCCAAGGAAATTTCAATGTAAATGCTGCCAGGCATGAACATTTATCCCACATTGGTTGTGGGAAGGAAATATTTTGTATTTAAATATAAAGTTGCACACTTCTATAGTGTCAAAATCTTAAAGGATTTTGGCAAGTAGAGGCTTAGTGTCGGTGGACCCCACACATGCGTGCATCTCGAAGCAACCCAAATTTTGTGATAGGTTGGCAAGAAGATCCAATGGTAGATCCGAGGAAGATCAACAGTGGAGTAAAATTCCAGGACTATCAATGGTTGTTGTTGTACCACGGTTGTGAAGTGCCCAAAATGAATACCCTCGCGACATGGTGACCAAGTGGTGGGACCTGACAGGAGAGCAACTAAGGTGAGTCAAAGGCCAAGTAGGTTGGAGGTGATCATAGTGATCCAATGGTGGTCGCTAGGTCGCGATGGGAAACTGCTTGTTAGAGTATCCATCATGACTAGGTGACAAGGCGAGCCTGATAGAAAGGGTGAGCAACAGAAAACCAATTCAAGACCTCGTGACTTAAACCTAGTCTCCAGCTCACTAGCATAAAATACTAACACCCAAAAAAAGCTAGAGACCTTGCGAGCAAGAAGATCTAAAGAAGATCCAAAAATGGTCGCTAGTTCGCGATGGGAAACTGCTTGTTATACTTTCCATCACGACCCAGCAACAAAGATGAGCTTCATTCTGATTGTGAGTCCAACTGTGCTAAGGTGGTAGGAAAGGGACTCCAGAGCCAATCAGGGGGTGCCACGTGGCAGAGCACAGAAGGAGGATCAAGGCAAAAAGTCAAAGTTAAATTATATAGTTTCGGACTATAGTACAAAAATGCCAAAATTTAAATGACAGGCCTGTAGAGAGATTGATTGTTGAGGGGTTATTTTTTTCCCAAATATAGACATGTTGTATATCATTGGAAAGCTCTCAATTCAAGGAGTTTGTGTTAGGTCCCAGAGACAACCTAGAGGGGGGGTTGAATCAGTTGTCCAATAAATTCAACCAAAATTAACTTAACCAAAACTTAATGCTTAATGCCAGTAAAACAAACTTTATGTCGATGGACATTTTATTAGTTAATTGCAGTACCAATAAAGATTAATGCATGAAGCAGAAAGATATTAACATCCACAACACATGACACAAATGTTTGTATGTGGAAACCCTGTAAAGGGAAAAACCATGGTGGGAAGCCTTACCCACAATCAAATGATACTACTGGAGATAGTATGTGTGTACAATATGGATTCTACCCATGCAAAAAGGCTAGCTGCCTAGAACTCACAAATGAAAGTCACACTGACTACAATTGAATGGTTAAATCCAATGATAATGTACTACTTAAAATAGCATTTTCATATGTTGGATTCAGTACTGGTTAAGTTCTGATTGCCTTCACAAAAACCTTCGTTCAACCTTCAAATGATGTGTGCATGTATAGCTCTGCTTATTTTTGCATATACCCTATTACAATTCATTTTCCAATCGCTTATCAATCTCATAAATGAGATCTTACATTTATACCATAACCTAAGACCAATTGAATAGGTCATCTTACTAAAAGATATTACAATAAAATTAATTACAAATAAATCGATATCCGATGCATGATGTCGACTCAATAAATTTACAATAATAATAGATCATCTTCATAACATGTCATGCTGATCTAGAATAGATATGTTTGCCGATGTATATCCTAGACCTATTTTTCAATAATAGAAAATATGCAAACCCGAATAAACCAATAACCAAATCGCCAAAACCAAGTGATCAAATAATGTCTTCGACATAACCAAGTAGTCTCCAAGTCATTCTAAGTGTCGGTGAATAATATAATCTGTCGGTGAACCAAATACCGATGATTGTGCATAAGTCTCTAACTTGCCGGTGAACATAACCAAAGATCTCCAAGTGTTGATAAGTGTTGACAAGTGATGACAAGTGTTGAAATCAATGACAAAACCATATCAACATATCCAAAATACCAACAGTTTGTTTCTGCAGTCAGTTGCTACACACATCAAATATCTTGAGGGCGGTTTCCTCGAGATTTTAGAAACTTTTTGAGTTTGTCAGAGAAGATTTTCTACAGGCAAAGTGTGTGAGAAATTAATGCAAAAAGATTTGGGACAATGGTCATTGTTAGAGATGAAATCCAAAATTCCTCTCTTCCTTCTTATTCTAAGGTCTTCTCATTTTGTAAGGGTTCCATAATTTTTGTGAGCAGAGCTCCATATTTTGTGTTTCCAGCTCTGAGTTTTTCTTCCAGAGTTTGTATAGTCTAATGTCTTCTCTCAAGTAATGGAGTATATTTTCTTGCTGTAGGTGTTTCTAGTTGCAAGTTTATATGTAAGGCATGCATAAATTCACACAAACTTGTCTCTAGATATATATTTCTTTGTTACAAATTAAATCCTCAAGGAGGCTGGAATTTGTCATCTCAAGGAGATTGTTGTGATTGTTTGTGGGTATTATTCAAGGAAGAATTTAAACTCTATAATCAATCATAAATAATGGAATATGTATTCAATATCTGATGATTTTGTGAATGAGCCGAGTAATGCATTTATGCAAGGCATTAATGCAAGAATATTTTAATATGAAGATGGACTTGCAGTAGAGGTTCTCATTTATAGTTTGATGTATGACTATGTTCCCCTTGGATAAGGCACTAGTCTTGCAGATTCTAAGGATTCTCAGAGATTTCTTAAAAATCAAATATCCTTTTACTTTTATTTTTGTAGTTTTAGTTTGTTCCACCTATCTCATGCATCAAATTAGTTGAGATGTCAATGAAGATCTAGCCCATCTGTAGTAACCTCCTAGTTGTTAAGCCTTATGAGATCTATCTACTTTTATTGATGCTGCTATATGTGGGTAATGGGTCTGAGTCAATGCATCAAAGGTACACCCACCTAGGTTTTGCAGAGCCTGAAGAGTAGAAGGATTCAAATCCCTGTTATGTTGTCCAAGTCCTAAAGTTCTTCATTGTATGAAGTTGGCTATTTCATAGATAGATTGCAAGTGAACTTGGTTTTCTCTTTTTTCAGAACAACAAGTTGTATGTGGTAAGGATGTCCAGTTGCCTATCTCCATGAAAATCCCTATGTTATGATTGCTTACATCCTTAGAGATTGAGGAGAATGGAGCTATGGAAGTCGGGATGGAAGAATTACTCAACATGGAAGAATTGAGGGACAAGGCATATAGCTCTATGACAAGACAAAAAAAAATCATTAAAAGGTGGTTTGACAAAAGGACTTCGAACTCAGGTTTCAAACAAGGTGATTTATTTTTAAAATATAATGAATGTGCTGCAAAATGAGATCAACATGCTAAATTCAATACCCTTTGGGAGGGGCCATTCATCATTTAAATTTATAAAGAGAATAATACCTTTGAATTAGAAAATTTAGAAGGAGAACCTCTGGGGATTCCCATGAATGGAATCCACCTTAAACATTTTAACATATTTCTATATTTCAAGTTTAAGTTGTATAATTACTATAAATATGTAATTTTTTTACAAAGCATGTAAAATTTGTATAGTTTGAAAGCCATGTAATGCCAATAGTAAGAGTCATGTAGCACAATCCAAAATGTTATATTTATTGTATCTTTGAATATTTACAATATAACAAAAGTGGCTCCTAGGCTGATCAACAAGTATAGAAAAAAAAGGATATCTAGCAGGGGAATTCAATCATCATCTTCTTCAGTAGGAGCTAGAGGAGTTGGAGGGGTCGGAAGAGTAACATGAGTAGGAGCTGGAGGAAGCACAAGGTCATCAAAGCTGGTGTACCATTACACACCATAGATAGGTTCTATATTCATGCACCTCATTAGAAAGTTTTAGGAGGGGCACAACTTCTCTCGATGGCGTTCTACCGTGGTGGTTCAAAAACCACTAAGAAATGGCAGCAAGGTCACCACTTTATCATTTTCAATATGTCATTGGAGAATATATGCAGTTGGTATTCCTAGGCCTAGTATCACCATCTCCACCAACTCTTCAAGCCCACCCAAGTACTTCTTGAGAAACAACTCTTGAGTGAGCTTAAGTATCTGACACTTAGATTCTATAAGATCCAAGAGAAAGGCCATGAAACAAGACACAATATTTGTGTTGACCTTGTACCTATCTACGCTAGTGATAAAGTCTTCACCCTGTACCCATTTGAGAAATAATAGCTACAATATGCTTGATATTGGTCATGTGCATGAGTCTATTATCAAAAACTTCCCCTAAGAAAGATAATTGTGGTTTTCTACTCACTAGCCTAATGGGAGTATCCATGGTCACCTTGTTGAGATGCAAAGCTTAATGTGTATGATATGTGTTGCTTCAACCTATGCCCAATTTATAGACCTATCCAGGTGTGCGAATTGGCAAGTGGGACATGATGCTCATCAAAATGGTGATTTGAGAATCTAGCTGGATAAAGCATCCAACATGTTAAATGAAGTGGCAAAAAAAGTCATTTAATGGTGGTAGACTCAAAGTGTATGATTTACCTAGCTAGATGCTAAGTGTCCTACCATAAAAAAGCATTAAATCTTGGAAACATCAAGTAATGAATTCTACCATAAAATTACCTTTCTAGTAGTTTTTAATGCAAGGCAGGTGAATAAACCCATACTTATCCTTTGAGTACTCTCAAGTTCCTACAAGATAACTTGATAAAGTCTTGTGATTACTCATTGTGATGAGGTGGTGTCCTTTCTAGTGTGTGGAATTAATTTTACAGAAGTGGCTTAGCTAGTGGCATGCATAGGTTAAAGTGCTTAAATAGTTGTGATTAACTCATAGTAAAAAAAGAAAAAGGCAAAGAAGCATTAAGGATTCAGAAAAATACAAAGTGTATAGAGAAAGGATTTAAACACAACTTTGAAAATTTCTTATGTAAAACAAAAAGTAAAGAACTAAGAAAAGTTATAATCTATCTGAAAAGATTCACAATATGGCAGTCGAAGGAATTTCAACTAGTGGTGACCTCATGAAACCATCTGCCTCATCACCCTTTGTGGATATTTTTGGGGATGTATCTTATTCCTCTTCTCAGATGCCAAAGAAACTAGTTTGGGAAAATACCATAACCATTACAAAAGGAAAACAAAAAAAAAAACTCTAGTGGCAGACGATGCCAGCAAAATTCATGACCTTGAGCTATGTTCTAACACAAAAGGCCTTTGGGAGGGGATTAGTGAAAGAATATCGAAGAAGTTGACAAAAAGGGAACATGAATCTTTAGGGTTCCAAATCTGGCATTGTAGTCTTCCACAATATATGGTACCAATGGTACACCCCTACCCAGAGCTTGTAGATGCTTTTGCCATGAATTTTGACCTAGATTTCAGTATAATCCAAGAAGAGTACCTCAAGGTGGTCATTGACGTCAATGATATAAGAGATATTCTATGTATTATCATTTTTTCATCGAAGGTAGATATGATTAGTAAGAAAAGGTTGGCAACATATTGGCATAGAAGAATTGATGTCACGAGCTTCTACAATGATGAGATGAAGAGGGATAAGAAAGACACAATTTCCCAAGTTTCCTATAGATTTAAAGAGTTTCAATCAATACTTACAAGATGTTTTCTCTATGCTTTCTTTTTTTTGTTTTGACTAAGATGATGATGTAGAAGAATTTCAAATGGGTTTAGCATTCAAGCTTAGGAAGAAAAAGGGTCTTTTTCAGTATGATTTTGTAGAAGTTCTTGCAAAGGGCATAATCAAAAAACTGAAGAAGTATTGTAACAAATAATACAAATTTAGGTACCCTTCCTTCTTGGCCCATATGTGTTTGCATCAAAAATCATCCTTTTTCGATTAGCATCTAGCCTTATCCATAACTGATGAAAAGGGTAATAGGAAACTCATTTCCCCTTGGATCCATCTCCTCTCTACTACCCATGATTATTATACCTTCTCTAATGTGTTCTTAATCACAATCCTACAAGAAGATCAGATAGGGCCAAGATCTCCATGTTAGAATTTTAGGGGAACAAATGAAATGGATGCAAGATCACCCTATGTGCAATTGGTTCTTGGGTGAGGATTTTGCATTTGTCAGAATGCATGGTTTTCTTGAAGAACCTTTCCGACTCTCAACCAGCTTAATCAATAGGATCCTCCCATTAGAAATGTTTAGGAAACTTTTTGTCATTGATAAATTGCATGGAACTAGAAGGCGTGAAATTGGGGTTTACAAATATCCACTCACACAAGGTCTAGTCATTTAGCAAAAGAGAGTAGGGATGCACCATTGGAATTATTTTTCATATATCCTCTCTCTCATAATGCATCCACAAAGAGAAGGGGTGCACTATTTGGAGAGCTTGATGATGTATGGAATGGAGAGAATATATCCACAAAAGTTTTATTGGTTGCCAAATTAACCCATATGGGCCTTGTTGTCATTTGTAAAAAATGGAATTATGATCCAGTTGGCTTCCTACCTTCGCTAAATATTTTCATGACTCATTATTTCTGACACTATTGGCAAGCTTGACGAAATCCAATAGAGGAAGATCCAAGTATATATGTGGATTTACCTTTTATACCCTTTGTTGAAAGACCTCGTTGGCTATCCTTTTATGTGCCCACGGCATGAGCTCACCCAACTTGCAAAATTCATGGAGCCTTAAGACTAATCTTGGGTAGTGTTGGAGTAAAGAAAAAGTTGTTTCTTTATAAACATATTGGTAGGAAGTGTATGATTTAAATTATAATTTCTAGGGTCATCCCTTGGAAGACAAATTTTTTAATATATGGAATGGAGAGCATAATGATATCTTAGATGAAAAGGTAGAGTCTTAGGAACAAAAATGAAAAGGTAAGAAACTAGAGATAAGGCCTTCAGCGGGAGCATTGAGGCAAAATTCTAATTTCTAGGGTCATCCCTTGGAAGACAATTTTTTTAATATATGGAATGGAGAGCATAATGATATCTTAGATGAAAAGGTAGAGTCTTAGGATCAAAAATGAAAAGGTAAGAAACTAGAGATAAGGCCTTCAGTGGGAGCATTCATGCCTCAAGTAGTAGTAGCCTATGCAGAACTCAAGCAGCCACAAACCCAAAACTTGAGAAGGACACCTCGGTCCATGCAGAAACGTCAAGGGTCATTGGATGTTAGCAGTCCATCATCAGGAAATATTCAAAGGACAAATGATGTTTAGAAAGAAGCTATAGAGAAAACACCAACTCCTTTCCAGGCCCTAATGGCTCCTACTACATAGGTATGTTTCTCTCCCCTTTTAATCTCTTCTCAATCTTTGGTCCATTCAATTGCACCTCTCCCCCTTTCTTTTTTCCTAGCATTGATGTCTTTGTTTCCATTTCTATGCCCATAATGAGGCTCATTCAATCTCTCTTGCCTACCCTTATGATTGGCTTGTCCTTCCCACTTTTGTGAGTGCCTCCATCACTTATTGTTTCATCTAATGTGCATTCTATCATAGTATCAATTAAATCTATTGAAGCATCATCAATCCCTACATTGCAGGTCACAATATCTCTTTTTACCCTGCCAACCTCCTTGTCTAATTTGAACACCTCACTCACACTTGTGTCTGCAGGAGCTTTCCAAAATATCTTTCCCTTCTCTCCTTTGGTTCTTAGTTTGTCAAAGAAGACACAATTTGAATCCTTCATGATTCTTATTACCTTTGGTCTTCTCACTGGGGCTCCCTTTGATTGTCAACATATTTAGTCCCCATCCAAGTTTTGGATTCAAGCTAATGCAACTAAGCTTACACAAGAAAAAAGAGCACATAAAAGAAAATAAAACAATGATGCCAAGACAACTAAACCAATCTTGGAGACTATTTTTAATGAAACACGCCAGGCAATAATGTTTGCATCAAAGATCCCTAACATCATAAATCTTGAAGGAAATATGCAGCCAAAAGATTGTACATTTCATATTGTAGGGATTAATTTAATCCAAGCTCACCCACAAGATAAAGTAGAGATCATAGAGGGGACCCAAAATGCAGTAACTATTGATTTAATAAAGCTATGCCGATGATTGGAGAAAATAGAAAAGGAATTGAAGAACGTAAAATATACAGTTGATAATTGGAAGGTAAAAGAGAAAGGAAAAGATGTGGATATTTCTCTATTGTCCAAGGAGCTACATGAAAAGACTCTCGCTATCTCACAACAAGGATAGACAAAAAGAGTTAAGATATTGGAAGAGTTGAACAAATCTATAGCTCAATCTTAGAAAGATCGGCAAGAGAAGGAGGAGCTATCTAAAAAACTACAAGCGAAGGATCAAGAGCTAACACACATTAAATCCCTCTCAGAAGCCACCAAAGCTTAAGAAGAATTGAAAAATATGATGACAAATAAGAATATCATACAACAAGAGTTATAAAAATTACAAGTCCAAATAACCAAAGAGAAACAACTAAAAGAATTGGCAAACATCTAATTACATGCTAATCTTGGTGAATTCTCTCAAGTTCATCAAGAAATTGCTACTTCCATGAACATATAAGTACAAATGTAGTAGGAGATGCAGGATAAGAAGACAAAATTTGACAAAGAGCTCCATGAGGTTCTGATATATTTTTTATTCTAATAAAAGGCTATGTGCAAGATCATGGTGGGCCAAACAGGCCCTTAAGTGGCAATGAAAATTAGAAAAACAAAGTTAGGCAACTTGACGTAAAAATTTGAATAAGTTACTGGTCAACATTATTTCAAAAATATGTAAGAATATAAGTTGTAGCAAATTGAATGTAGTTTCTAAGATACTAGTTGTTTTCTTAAAAAAAAAAATCTATTTGACAAAAAATTAAAATTTCAATGCAGTAGTACTAAAACTTCAAGAAAAAGATAAGAAGCAGGTGTTTGTGTGACCACCCTAATGACAAACAAATCATAATATTTTTTTATAAGATTTTATATATGAGTAGAAGACTCATGACCAGATGTGACACATATTTGTTTTTGAAATATATAATTAATTATGATTTTTTTACTACATCTTTTTAAAAATATAAAAACTTGTATGTCTGGCCACCATAACTTGGTCAAAAGTTTATGAAATTCAATTTTTTTTAAATCCTATATTATACGAAGCATAGAATGTGACACGTGTTTTGGATTAAAAAAATGTGATATCATTTGAAAGTTATAGATATTTTTCAATCAGCCTATCAATTAGGACTTTAGTCAGAGTATCGCCACTTTTTGGCCTCTCATGATCCTACACATACCCAAAAATATTGATGAATTGATGAAAGAAATAAGAGAAAAAGAGGTACAAATCCATTTGTTTCAAGGGCCTACCACACTTCTCTCCCATCATGTTGATTTTATCCTTGTGTTGAAACAACTTTATATGTCATACTAGGAGAAAAAAAGGAGCCATAGCTTCCCTCCAATTGGCCTTGAAGTTCATTGCTAATGCCCAAAAGCTGAGCACTAAAGTAAGTGTGCAATTGACCAGACTTTGTAGTCCATTGCCCCAAAAGTGTCTGAGTCCAAATTTTTGAATAAAAAGTTTACCTGGTGGTGGATGATGCTCTCATTGTAATGGGCATAGGAGATTGTAGATTAGCTGCCAAAAAGGCAAATGAGTGTATTAATTGTCACAAAGCAACTCTTAAAGATAGAGAATGCATGGATACATTAACAACCACCACAACACGTATGAGAAGGTAATTTAAATAATTCATGCAATTGGGGCTTCCACCTCTTTTCCTCCTGGATAATTCATTAGTGGTAGAAGAACAAATTTCATAACTTTTGGAGTAGCATCAGTGGGATCAGTCAATCTTTTAGTCACTTGGCCAAGTTCTAGATGCCTCAAAAATCAAGAATATTATTCACCCTTTGGCTCAACTCAACTTCCACCTTGAGTCAATATTTGGGATGGTAAATGATTTATCCTTCAAATAAATGATTATGTTGGATCAGGCATACAATCATTTGCAGGCTCAAAAGAAACCTCCAAATCCAAATGGTTTCCCTTGCAAGAGACGTTTCCCAAGCTTTAATGTGTTAATTTTTAGTTTTGGTTTCAGTCTACATAGCCAAAGATTTTGAGTTCTTGGATCAGGCATATGAGCATTTACAAGCTCAAAAGAAACCTCCAAATCCAAATGGTTTCCTTGGAAAGAGACGTTTCCCAAGCTTTAATGTGTTAATTTTTTGTTTTGGTTCCGGTCTACATAGCCAAAGATTTTGAGTTCTCATCTCCGCAGGTGGGATTCCCAGACAAGTCACCAGATTTTGTGGATAAGCTATTTTTTCAAGAACTTTATTGCCATTGGTTTTTGTCTTTTGTGCTCCCGAGGTTTGATTCAAGTTGTTTTCTACAAAGGCCATGTGTCGGCTAGGTGCATTTTTGGAAAAGGCTTTCTCACCTTGATCCTTCAAAACTCTGCTAGATTGTCATGTGTTCTTTCCTCATGTGACCTTCTTGAGGGGCTCTATGGTACAAGGGCTCTATGGTACAAGTCCCATACGTTGAGGGCTACCATGCGTTGGCTTTGTGGGAGTTTTAGAGGGAAAGAAATAAAAGATGTTGGGAAGCCTCATTCACATGCCATGTGTCCCATCCAGCAAAACAAATAGGCCACCACATGTTGGTTAGGCATAATGCCTAAGGTTTTCATAGCCAAAGTCTATTCAAAGGTGAGATCAAGTGTTAGGTGTTCTCCTAGGGAAGTGTGCAATTAGGTGCAAGGAATCAATTTGTTGAAGTGATTGTAATAGAAATGATGACTCTGGGTGGTGGAGAAGCATGTTCATGAGAAAAATAGGTTGTAATTAACCTAGATGGTGAGGGCCATGTGGCAAATTTTCATGATTTCTTTGGTTTCCTTGGGCAGCCCAATTGGCAAGTGTAGGCTTTTCAAGGAGAAAGGGTCATCAGTTCTAGGGGGTTCACTCTCAGATGAATTTTTTTAAGTAGTTTACTCTCGCTTAGCACTGTTATTTTGAAATTTTATGCAAGTTAGACACTCAAAGGGTGCCAATTTTTGGCCTTTATGTTTCTTTTATTTCATCTGATAGAAAAATTCTGTTATGTGTCAAATTGGAGTAGATGTTAAGACTCCATAATCTAAATTAAGGATTCTATCATTTTTAATATAATTCTCACAAGTTGAATCATGTTTGGTACTCTTTCGATTTATGTTGTTATTGTGTCTTAAAATTGCATTATGCTAAAGGAGTGAGACTCTGAATGATAAATTATTTATTTGCAATTGATATGTTGCTAATGAGCCTTTGGTAGTGCTTCTAAAGTATGGAATTCTATGCTCTTTGAGTTCTAAATGCTAAAGTTGTAGTATATCGCCATAGTTTAGTTTATTTGTTAAGTTTTTCTCTCACCCTTTTCCCTTAAAATGAAGAGCCATCTTTTGAATCCCAATGGTTGTCTAGTGAATTGCAATTGGTTACCCATTCATTGAACTTCCCATAAGGCTATTTTCTTGAAGTGCAATTTTATGAATGAACAAAACTAACTTAAAAGATAAATAAAGAAACCTTAAAGGTAACCTAAGTAAGGAAAGAACTATATCATGACATGTTTCCTCATCATATAAATTGAGATACCAAAAAGGAAAATGACCTAAGTAAGCTTAAGAAATAGAGTAATATATTACTCTAACACTAAGAAGGTGTGTTGGATGTTGTTGAGAAGATTGCTGGAATGATGTGTTGTCATTGATGTCAACATATTCTTCTATGTATTCAAGTGTTGTAGTTTGATGGAATGAGTTGGTTTAGCTAGTGTGTTGCAGATGAGTTGATGCAGTTTAAAGGGTTTCTAGTATGTTGTCTCTAGATTGTTCATTCCCATTTGCAAAGGCTTGCATGATGCTTTGATTGATTTATGAGATCTGGTATTTAGGACGTTAATTAATTATTCATGTTATTCAGTATTCTGGTTTGTGCTCCATATTGCTCCAAAATTACTATATATTTAGTTGTGGATGTGTGGGATATGTTCTCGAAGTTGATGAGTGTCCTGAATTTGACTGGTTCATGATTTGGTAGTTAGTTACATTAATTTTCTTATGCTCTGATAGAGAGATGATGATGATTCTAGTGATCTGAGTTGTTGCAGTTATTGTGGTGCAATTCACATTGCTTGTGAATATCTCTAGGTTGTGTTCTATGCATATTGGTGGTCCGCATTGATTATTGTGCATGTTATTAAATATTTTCTTTGTCTGGTGGTGTTCTTCATGTTATGCAACAATATTGATGGTTGTAGTATGTTGCAGATGTTCAAGGCATAATTATTGGAGGTGTTGCATATATGAAGTAATGATTTAGGTCCAAACTATGTCTTAGCTGACATTATTTTGGTCTGCATGCATTGTTATAACATTTGAGGTTATTATTTTGTAATTTGTATTAAGGATTTGGCCAACCTTGAAATATAGGTTGAAGGTTTGTATAAATAAGTGTAATAATCATGTAAGATGTATGTCTACGAATATATGTGATCTTTGAGAGTGTTTATGATTGAGTTGTATGTGCGAACAAGTGATTTGATCTTTTAGAAGTGTGAAGGAGGGAAGAGAAGTGTTGCAGAGCAGACTGTGAGCTTAATCAGAACTATACTCAAGCATATGGAGATACTATCTTCACAGTTCATGTTATCTGGATTGATGTTCGAATGATTTTATAAGTCAGTGAGACTTCCTGTAAGGTAGTGAGCCTTGCCTAAAGGTTGTAGCCTTTTTGGGTTTCTTATTTTGGAACAGTCAAATCTAGGCAATGTGCCTGCATGCATGTGCATTCCCATTGTAATATTCATATTTACTCCTAGCAATGTATTATCTCATTGCGGGTAGGTTCCCATCATGTTTTTTTCCCTTAACCAGGTTTTCCACGTCAAAAATATTGGTTTTATATGTGTTATTGATGTGGTGTTGTTTCATTCTTTAACTATTAATTATCAGATCTGATTTGTGGTTTAAGTTGCAGTGAGTTTTTGTGCAAAACTTATTCACCCCCCCTCTCAATTTGCTTCATTGTTTCCAACAATTGGTATCAGAGCTAGATCCTTCAGAAGAAGCTTGACCACTTGAGGAGATTAGGTATGGAAACCTTTGCTTTCAAGAAGGATAGTCCGAGATTTCATGTAGCACACTACAATCTTTGGAAAAGCTAGATGCAATGTCATTTGAGATGCAGTGGAGAAGAGTACTGGAAGATTACTAAGAATGTATATAGTGTTCTGTAGAATGTTCCTACTACTCCAGATGAGATAAAGGAAGCAAAATTTTATATTAGAGCCAAGGAAGCATTGTTGAGTGCATTGTCAGATTCTAAAATGACTAATGTGATGGACTTAGAGACCACTCATGAGATCTGGATAAAATTGGAGACCTTGCATGAAAGTGATAATCATGTGAAGATTGCTAAGTTGCAGAACTTGAAGGGTAAATATGAGAACTTGAAGATAAGTGAACAAAAGAACATTACTTCTTTTATATAGAAAAAGAATGAGCTTGTGTGTGGAATTATATGTGTCAATGGAGTTTTTGAAGAATTAGATATTGTTGCTAAAGTGTTGAGATCCTTTTCTCCTACTTTTAAACATAAAGCTACTACTATTGATGAGATTTGGATTGTGACAAATGTGACAAGAGACACATTGATTGGTAAACTTGTTTCTTTTGAGCTAAGTGAGATTGGAGACTCTCTTCATAAGACTGAATATGCATTCAAAGCTACTATTTCCAAGAAGCAGAGATATGATATGAGAGAAAGTTCTACAAGAGTATCTAGGTATGAGAAAGAGATGAAATAGATGGAACATGAAGAAAGAGAGCTTGAGGAGCTTCAAGCATTTATTTCCAGAAGATTGCCTAAAGGTTCCGATAAGCATGAAGGGAAGTTACCTCTTAAATGTTTTTCATGTAATAAGATAGGACATTTTGCATCAAGGTGTCCATAAAGAGATAGAAATCCTAAGAAGCCATTTAAGCCATATAAGCCTAAGAATAAGAAGAAGTTTTACTCTACTACTAATGAAGGTATGACAGATGATGAGTCGAATAAGGATAATTCAAGAGATGAAGTTGTGTTCATTTGTATCAAGGAAGATTATCCTATAACCACAAATTCTATAAGTTCCATTAATGAGGAGAAATATTTAGTTGCTAAAGTTGAGGAGAAAGATGAAAGGGTAATTGACAGTGGTTTCTCTCATCATATGGTAGGTGATAAGAGTAAATTTGTAAACTTGGAAAGGTATGATGGTGGTATAGTAAGATTTGGTTATAACAAAGCTTCTGTAATCCATGGTAGAGGTTGTATTTCTCTTGATGGTAAGCATAATATTGATGACGTGTTGTATGTTGAAGGTTTAAAGCATAATCTTTTGAGTGTTGGCCAGATGGTTGATAAGGGATATAACTTTCAATTCAAGAATGGCAAATGTGAGATCTTGAGTAGCTCTGGAACCAAGATTTCATCAGGGACAAATACTAAAGGTAATATCTTTCACTTGAATGTTGGTGGTAAAAGTTGGTATGGCATAAAAGGACATGTCATGTAAATTTTGACAGTATGGTTAAGATAAGTTCTACTCAAGTAGTGAGAGATGTACCAAAGTTAATAAATCCCTCTAATCTGGTATGTAAGGAATGTCAATTAGGGAAGCAAAAAAGAGTTACTTATAAGAGAAAATAGTATAATTCTAATAGAGTGTTGGATCTTGTGCATACTGATCTGTGTGGTCCTTCTAGAGTGAGAAGCTTGTAGGGTGACAGGTATTTCATGTTACTAATTGATTAATATTCAAGGATGATGTGGGTTCCCTTTTCTTAAGGGAGAAGTTTGAAGCATTGGAGAAGCTCAAGACTTTCAAGGCTAGAGTTGAAACTGAGACTAGATTGAAGCTGAAGTGTCTAAGATCTGATAGAGAGGAGGAGAATTCACTTCGAGTGTTTTTAATGCATATTGTGAAGAGAATGGAGTTAAGAGATAGTTATCTACTCCTAGGACACCATAGCAGAATGGTATTGTAGAGAGGAAGAATAGAACAATTTAAAAAGTTGCTAGAACCATGATGATTGAAGGGAATGTTTTGCATGTGTTTTGGAAAGAAGTTGTGAGTATTGTTGTATACACTCTTAACCAATTAAATATAAAAGGTGATATTGGTAAGACTCTGTATGAGTTATGGTTTGGTCATGCTCCTACTATTAGATATTTCAGAATTTTTGGTAGTAAATGCTATATCAAAAGAGATGAAGATCTTAGAAAATTTGGTGCTAGATGTGATGAAGGAATCTTTCTTGGTTACTCTACTAAAAGTAAGGCCTCCCGGTGTTATAATAAAATATTGAAAAAGATGGTTGAAAGTGCTAATGTGAAGGTTAATGAAGGTAATGTAAGACATATTAGATCTTGCGAATATGATTCTGATGATCATGATGCTAGTTCAGATAAAGGAAAGCAAGTACAGACCCAAAGTCAAGTTCAGATTGCTCTAGAGAAGCCTGAGAATGAAGGTGCAGATGTTAATGTAGAAGAAAGAGTTCAAGAGCCTAATATTCAAGAAAATCCTAAAACTCCCAGGTATGTAAGATTGAATCATTCATAAAATCAGATTATTGGTGATAAGAATAAGGGTGTGATGACCAGGAGAAGACTTGTTGAAGAAATTTGTTTGAATTATAAGATTGAACCTAAGAATGTTGATGGAGCATGCAAAGATGAAAATTGGATTAAAGAAATGGAAGAAGAATTGAATCAGATTGAGAAAAATAATACATGGATTCTTGTTCCTAGACCTAAGGATAAAAATGTAATTTGAACTAAATGGGTATTTTGGAATAACCTGAATGAACAGGGTGAAGTTGTCTGAAATAAAGCTAGACTTGTTTGTAAAGGTTATTCACAAATGGAAAGAATTGACTATGAGGAGACTTTTTCTCTAGTAGCTAGAATCGAAGCTCTTAGATTATTTCTTGCCTATGTTGCTCACAAAGATTTCAAGGTTTATCAGATAGATGTCAAATCAATCATTCTTTATGGTGAATTGGAAGAATATTTCTACATTGAGAAACCAGATGGAGTTCAACTAATAGATGAAAAGGACATGGTTTGCTGGTTGAAGAAAGCATTATATGGATTGTACCAAGCCCCTAGAGCCTGGTATGATAGATTGGATAAGTATTTGATGAAGCTTGAATTCAATAAAGGTACTACTGACAGTAATTTTTATTTCAAGATTGATCAAAATAACATTCTGATTGTTACATTTTTTGTTGATGACATTATCTTTGGAGGAAATGATTGCCTATGTAAGAAATTTGATGAAGAGATGCAGATTGAATTTGATATGTCTATGATTTGTGAAATAAAATTCTTTTTGGGATTGCAGATTACTCAGTTGGATAAAGGTATTTTCATATCTCAGTCTAAGTATGTGAATGAATTGTTCAAAATAAATTTGGTCTTGAAGATTCTAAACTTGTTGGTACACATATGGTGTCCAGATGTAAGCTAATAAAAGATGACAATTCTTCGAAAGCTAATCAGACCAGATACATATCTATAATTGGTGGTTTGTTGTATTTGATTCAGACTATACCTGATATAATGAATGTCGTGTGTCATGTTTGTATATTTCAAGTTGATCCTAAGGAATCTCATGTTACTGCTATAAATAGGATATTCAGATATTTGAAAGGGACAATTGATTTTGGTTGATTGGGAAGGTGATGTTGATGATAAAAAAATTACTACAAGTGCTACATTATTTTTGGGAAAGAAGTTGGTCTCTTAGGCAAGTAAGAAGCAAAATTCTATCTCTTTATCTACTACAGAAGATGAATACATTGTTGTTTCTAGCAAATGTACTCAGGTAATTTGGATGGATCAGATGTTGAAGGATATAGGAGTTATTTATGATGAGCCTATTGCTATATATTGTGATAATTCAAGTTTTATCAATATTTCAAAGAATCAGGTGTTTCATTCCAAGACAAAGCATATATCAATCAAGTTTCATTTCTTGAGAGAGAAGGTGAATGAGAAAGAAGTTCGATTGGATTATGTATCTACAAAGGAACAGATTGTAGATATCTTTACGAAGCCTTTACCTAAAGATACTTTTGAGTATCTCAAAGAGAAGTTAGGGGTAATTTCCCCTCTAGATGAGAACTAAGATGCATGGATTTGCATCAGTTCAATAAACTTCATAGAGATATTTCATGCTCTGGATTGATGAGTGAGGTTGCTACTCAGGGGGAGTAGTCAGTATCAATGTTGGTGGTATGGATGTTCAGATTTGTGAAGCCATTTCAAAGGGGGGAGCAAAATGTGATTCCTGAGCCTTTGCCATTGATGTCAAATGGGGAGAGAAGCATGTGAAAAAATCTATAAGACAGTAGAGAATTTTGAGATTTGAGTTGAGGGAGTTGATCCTTGTGATTTTGAGGGAGATTGTTGTGAGTTGATTTCTTTCTTTGCATTGATTTTTTTCACATTCATATGTTGCCATCAATTCCAAAGGGGGAGATTGTTGTGAGTTGATTTCTTTCTTTGCATTGATTTTTTTCACATTCATATGTTGCCATCAATTCCAAAGGGGGAGATTGTTGGATGTTTCTAAGAAGATTATTGGAATGATGTGTTGTCATTGATGTCAACATATTCTTCTGTGTATTTTAGTGTTGTGGTTTGATGGAATAAGTTGGTTTAGCCTATGTGTTGCAGATGAGCTGATGCAGTTTAAAGGGTTTCTGATATGTTATTTTTAGATGGTCCATTCCCATTTACAGAGGTTTGCATGATGTTTTGATTGAGTTATTAGATCTGGTATTGCAGATGTTATTCAAATGTTTGTGTTATTCAATATTGTGGTTTGTGCTCCATATTTCTTCGGAATTACTATATCTTTAGTTGTGGATGTGTGGGATGTGTTTTGGATATTGATGAGTGTCCTTAGTTTGACTAGTTCATGATTTGGAAATCCACAAGTGAATCTTTCAGGTTGATAGTCAATTATGTTAATATTCTTGTGCTCTGATAGAGAGATGATGACGATTCTAGTGATCCAAGTTGTTGTGGTTATTGTGGTGCAATTCATGTTTCTTGTGAATATCTTTAGATCTTGTTCTATGTGTATTAGTGATCCACAATAATTATTGTGATTATTATTGAAGATTTTCTTTTTCTGGTGGTGTTCTTCATGTTATACGATATTCTTGGTGGTTGTAGCGTATTGCAAATGTTTGAGGCATAATTGTTGGAGGTGTTGCATGTTTTCGGTGTTGATTTGGGTCCAGACTATGTCTTAGCCAACATTGTTTTGGTCTTCATGTATTGTTATAGCATGTGAGGTTATTATTTTATAATTTGTATTAAGGGTTTGGCCAACCTTGAAATATAGTTTGAAGGTTTGTATAAATAAGTGCAACAATCATGTAAGATATATGTCTGTGAATGTCTATGATCTTTAAGAGTGTTTATGATCAATTTGTATGTGCAAATAAGTGATTTGATCTTTTAGAAGTGTGAAGGAGGGAAGAGAAGTGTTGTAAAGTAGACTATAAGATTAACCAGAACTGTACTCAAGCATATAGAGATGCTATCTTCATAGTTCATGTGATATAAATTGTTGTTCGAATGATTTTGTGTCAGCGAGTCTTCCCTAAAGGTTGTAGCCTTTCTAGGTTTCTTATTTTGGAGCAGTGAGATCTAGACAGTGTGCCTAAATGCATGTGCATTCCAATTGTAATATTCACATTTAATCCTAATAGGGTATTATCTCATTGTGGGTAGGTTCCCACCATGGTTTCTCCCTTAATCGGGTTTTTCACGTCAAAAATCTTGGTGTTATGTGTGTTATTGATGTGGTGTTGTTTCATTCTTTAAGTACTAATTATCAGATCCGATTTGTGGTTTAAGTTGCAGTGAGTTTTTGTGCAAAATGATTCACCCCCCCCTGCCTTAGTTTGTTGCATTGTTGCTAACAAGGTAGTCATCTATGTGGCCACAATTAGCTGAAAAGGTCAAAAAAGGTGATGGACCTAGGGAGTGTCATAGTGGTGCTCCAGTAGTAGGAAAACCCATATTTCTCCTTGTTGCATTAGGAATTGTGTCAATAATTCTTGGTAATGTGATTAGAGCTAAAAAATGTGACCAAATGCTTATAGTATAATTTTTTTGTTAGTTAAAATATATCTATAGACCACTTATTACATAAGGATGATGCTATATTTAATAGGTAGGTAAAATGACACTGGTATTATGCAAGAGAGTAAAAATATTTTGAAGAATATACCAAATGTTGAGAGTATGTTAAAACCCAAGGAATATTCTACCTTGTAGGAGCTCCAAACTCCTCTAGGATAACTTGTAAAACTAAAGATTCTTCTCACAATATATTATCCAAGATAATGAGCTTTCTCGAATATTAAGATATGGGATATAGAATATATTACAAATGTATAAAATCCTTTCTTATGTAAGCAAGTCAATATGTAGTATGAATAATTAACATGAGACAAATATTAAATGCCTAGGTAACTAAAGAAAATGAGTTGAACACGAAGCAATTATAAATATCTTTTAGAAATGATATAGGTTTGGACCTAATTTAACATGTGAATATGTCTCCTTATAATATGATTATAATGTACAAGACTTTTACTAGGTATAAGACATTACTTAATCTAATAATCCCCCTTAAGTGAAACCTAGGGAGTAGATTATTATGTAGGATGATGTAGGATGGAAATATTATTATGGGTCCTCATAACTAGGCTATGTTAGGTACCCATGTACTAATTATCTCTCACAAATATAGAAAGGGAGAAAACCCACTTGGGAAAAAACCCCTCTCCAAAAGAGAGAATGCAAAAAGATCATACACAAGTGATAGAATAAGTGATGATGGAGATCCCATCAATACGCCTAAGAACTACATCCATCATGAAGATACAAATTAAATCCCACCATAAGAGGGATGGAGAGAGACTATGTAACCCCCACCAAATTAATAATATCCTATAAAAATAGTAAGTACAATATGAAGACAAAAATGTCTACAAACAACTTGTCAAGCCCCTTACAAAGAAACCAAACCATGTAAAGATGTAGGAATTATTCCCATTCAAGATAGGAATTGAAGTGAAGAAGAATGAAGAAGTATTCTCTGACAAATTCTCATGTACATCCTTGTCCATGCAAGATGGAGAACCCATAATACAATAGGTACATTCTCAATCAAAAAAGAAGGTGACAAATTGGAACTCTATGAAAACTAATGTGAAACAAGATTTGAATATAATGATGATTTTATGAGATGAAGGTGAGGGTATATCAATTAACTCTAAAGAAGAATTTGGAACACCTTAAGCAATGTCATCCTCATCTTTTGAAGTTTCAAAGTACTTTAAAGAATCAAACTCCTAAATAGTGTCATAGTCATAGGGGTATCCTTCCTAAAAAGGGAAGAGGCATAATACAATATGAAATAGGATCATCTAAGAATGGTATTAATATATATAGATCCTAAATTTTAGTCCAAAGAGAATTATGACACTCAAAATCAACAATAGACTTTATTACATGTCATCATAAATATGCATTGATATAACTCTTAAGACATGAATGCATTTATAATTCCAAGAAAGATTCTTAGTAGGTATACTAGGAGAAGGAACAAGATTATACAAATGTGACAACAAATTAAGCCATCTAAGATGTTTTATGATAAAATCTCTATATTATTTATAGTTTCTCCCTTTCAATGTGATCAAATAAGATTGAAATGGAAAATCCATTACAAACTATGATATTTCTCCAAAATTACAAAGATAAAACTCTTTAACATGAATATAAAAATTCCTAGATATAATCAATAGTGCAAATGAATCCTTTCCAAAAAATATGTAATCTCCCCAAGAATCAAGATGTCAAAGTAATTAATCATAATGTTATAACATCAGAAAACTAAATAAATAATACCTAGGGCTAAATATAGAAAAAGTGCATGGGGCCTAATAGTAGAGATCCTTAATACCTTTCCAATATTGCAATAATAAAAAAAATTGAATATCATGGCAAAAAATTATGAGCTTAGAGGTCCAAAATAGAAAAATTGACTTTAGTGAGAAATAAAATTGACTTGTGGCAAAATCTAGAAAAATCATTTTCACCACTAAGAAGTATTCATAACTAGTTTTTTTGACAATACCTCATTTACAAAAATCCTATTAGCCCAAGTTATGATTTGTACAAGAAAAATCCCTATTATGACTCCTTGGAGGAAAAGACTTTAGCACCTTGGGCTTAGTGGGTAGTTTGCCATATGACAAGGCATGCACTAGGAGGATTAAAAAACCCCACCATTGGAGGTAGTGATGCCACCTAAGTAGTGGGGTAATCATGAAAGTGGTAGGTTCCAACATTTGTAGAGGATTTAAGCCCCTATATCATGAGGTGGTTGTGGCAAGTGAAAAAAATGTTCTCCTAACACTGAAAATATAATATTAAAATAATTAAATGTCGAGTTAAAATTATGCTTGTTGATGAAATCATACCTACCTGATGTATTCTATAGAAATCTCAATGCTAGCTCAATGTAGTGCTTGTGTAGGATAAAGAATATACTAAATAATATGCTATCCAACTTGCCAAAGATCCTAGCAATGAGTTTTTTCCTCTATGACCTGTGTATGGATCAGTATAGTACAAATTTAGTATGGATGGAAATGAAAAAAAATTCTTAATTCCTTGGGTGATATTGTTGGATTTTTTCAAATTGGCAAGTGTTCTTAGGGATCTTGGATCGTATTCTAGATGGAATTTCAAGGTTCATTTTAGCCAATCTCATTTGAAAAATAAGCTACCTCCCTAATCTGGTAACCACCTTCAACTTGAAACCTTTCTAACTTTGGTAAAAAATGAATCAAAATAAAACCCTAAGTTGACTTTATGGTAATCATAGATAACCTCCAACATGTGTCAAAAATAACCTGTAATGAAAACCCACAAACGATCTCTCATTTGACAATAGACCTACACTCAATTCTATGAAGAGTTTTGCATGACCATGGCTCTAATAGCATGTAGGAACTAAAGAATCCAATATCGCATGTAAAATAAAAGATGCCTTCCATTAGAGAGTTGCATGATAATTAGCTTGCTTGAATATTGAGATGAGATATGGGATATGTTAAAAATGTAAAACAACCTTTCTTATAGAGGAGAGGTGAGAGGTAATATAGCCAACTAACATGAGACAATTATTAAATTCGTAGGTAAATAAAATAAGTGAGGTGAATAGGAACCCATTATAAGTAACTTTTAGAAATGATACCTAGGACCTAGGTTATCTTAGCATGTGAATGTGTCCCCTAACAGGTAACTATCAAGTACAAGATCTTTACTAGGTACAAGACATTATTTAGTCTAACATACTTCACTACCAACCAAATCTGTAGAAGCCTAGGACAGACTATATGAATATATATCCATACTGTTCATATGGATTTCATACAACTATATAAACAAAAATGATGACAACAAGATGAAAACTTTATCTAAGGACCTAGGACAAAAGTGCCATATTTTGATTATTTTAATTATTTGATTGTTGATCTTGTGGTTTTTGGGCATTTTAAACATGAAGGTGAGGTTTCTTTTGGACCAGGGTGCTCTAAACTATTAGCTACCTTCTACATTTGGCAACCACAACCCAACTTGAAACCCAAGTATATCTAGCCTCATATATCAAATTTAGATAAAATAAAAGCCAGATATAACTTTCTTAAATGCCCTAATTTTAATGTTGAGGTCCAAATTACACCAAAGTGCACCAAATAAAATAAAATTTTGATTACCTCCTATGTTTGAGAAGGGACTTCTAGATTCAAAACTCAAGTACCATGTTAGAGTCACCGATGAACTCAAGCCTTTAGGATCACTTGAAAATGAAAATATGCCTTCTTTAAGAGAGTAAAAATTTTAAAATAATTTTTGATTATGGGCATAATGGATTATATTGATATTGGATATACAATGTACATATGATGCCTCAATTATAGGTAAGTTTGATAGGCTAGATTAGAAAAGATCACATGACATGTATCTTAATCCTATTACATGAGACAACTAAAGATAGGATAAGATAAGATTAGAGGATAACTAAGTCCTTCTAGAAAGATTCCTAGGTCCCTAGGTAAACTTAAAATGCGAACATGTATGAAAAGAGCCTAAATAATGTCTAGTTAGTTAATGTACCTTTTTCACACTAGAAAGGGGTAGACTAAATAGGACAAACCCCAGTTCACACCGACATTCATTATTTTATAACTTGACTAGATTACTTAAATAGTCTAAGGAATTAGTCAAAATATTTAACTAATTGTAAAACTCTTGGTGTGTCATACATTCCCATGACCAACTATCTTTTTCCTCATTGTCCATGTTTCTTTGTAATATTTGACCCAATCTAACCTAGATAGCTAGTTGACCTCTTCTTGGAATGGTAATTGTAGGTATTAGCTACTTGTTTTGAATCAATTATGTAGATGTCTAAAATTAATTAAATTAAATATTTAATTAATTTATCCTTACTACATAATTAATTAATTTAACTATGGTATTCCCTTTACTCTTCTCAGAATTAATTAAATTAAATTAAATTAATCTGGTCACTATAGCCCAAATAATTAATTTTTTAAATAAATTAATTATTCCCATTCTTCTAAAGTCATCTAATTTACTTATTCCTCTAAGTCCCCTTTAGTTAATTAATTTTAATTAATTAACTAGATCAAGTGATTCCTACAAATCACCTTCTTCTAATCCTCAATTAAACTAATTAATTCTTCTAGAAGCCCTATTAACATTATTCTCCAATTTTTAATTCCTCCACTCATTCTCTGTCCTCTTGTAAAATCCTCCTAACTTGTCCACTTGTCTTCTAAACCATCATTAATCTTCTTAATCATTCTTTCTAACCATTTGCTAGTACCTAATCCTCATTGTTAGACACAACTCAACTAATTGCCATAAATGGCTTCTCCCCCTCTCAACTATTGGCATTTGCATGAAGATTGCATTAATGATATGTTTTGTTGTCATTGATGTCAATTGAACCGGTAATAATATTGTTGATAATGTTGTAATATTATTACTGTAACCGGTAGGAAGAATATGTGAGGAGAACCAGTAACCGGTGTAAAGTGTTAGAGTATTCGGGTATTTACTTGATTAATTAAACAATATTTATTTTATTATTTAAGTTCCCTTTATCTCTTTTACACTTAAGATAACTTTAGGTGCATAATAATTAATTCTTTTATTAATTATTATGTGCAAGCCTAGGTTTTCCTTTTTAGGGTTTCTTGACCTATTAGAGGTTGGACTTTTCCTTTGTATAATTCTATTATCACATTACACATTTTGTGAATATTGAGCTCTCATCTTTTTGAGCATATTTTTTGTGTATTTCTTTTTTGTTATTTGCTTCCTTGCTTCTCCTGGTAACAGGTTATTCAGCTTGCAAATATCTTTAGGCTATCATGGTGCTATATTTCTCAGTCTCACATGGTATCAGAGCTTCAGATCTACAGCTATTTGTTCTTGTTTTGAGAATTTTTTGCATTGGAAGCAGATCTAGGGTTTCAAAAAGTTTTTTTATGCACTTAGGGATATTCTTTTTTTCTGAGCACTTTGGGCCTAAACCAACCTCACCATCGTGCTCAGAAGGCCCAAAAACCCCTATAGTCATATAAAATATGACCATTTTTGGCTCCTCAACCTCTGGGAGTATTTTTTCTCCACTACCAGGTCGTACGGCCCTAGCACGCAGTTCGACAAAAAAATTTCAAAAAATATTTTTGTTGCCTTTTTATGGCATGCAAGCCGATTTTTTTATTTTTTTGAAAAAATAAATAAAATCAAAAATCAAAAAGTTATTGAAAAAGGCAAAAAAAGGGTTTTTTAAAATAAAAATTTTGTTGGGGGGTTTCCCCACGGTACACAGGGTACTTTGGGGCCCCCTGACCTACTACAAGTTTTGTGCCGCCAGCCCCCAGCTCCCCGCTGACCCTTGGCCCGCCAGCATCTGCCTTCCGGGCCCCTGTCGGCACCATCTTCCTGGCCCCCACCGCCGCAATACCCCTCTGGCCCCTGCTGCACTGCACTGCCCCGCTGGCTTCGGCCCCCACCGCCGCCAACCTCTAGCCCTTGTTGCACTGCACCACCCACCAAAAACCCTGCGCAAGCCTACCCGCCAAAAACCCTGCGCATGCCCGCCCACCACTGCACTACCCTGCCCAGTCGCCTCCTCACTGCCCGCGACTGCCTCTCCTTTGGCCGCCGCCAGCCCCGAGCCGCCTGTTGGCAGCTCCACCCACCGACCACTGCAGTGCCACCTGCCAGCCACCGGAGTGCCGCCCATGGACCACCTCTACCAAGCCCCTGCCACCAAACCTCCACCCTCTTGTCTCTTTAAGGCGGGGTTCATTTTTTGGCCATATCTTGTGCATACGGAGTCTTTTTTTCAAAAACAAATATGCATCAGAAAGCTAGTTCCAAGCTAGACCTCCTGGTGTTGGAATGTTTTTCCATTTTTTTTGTTTGACTTTGTTTTTTTCCAGTCAAAGTGGGGTCTCCTTTTTGCACTCTGAGAGCCATAGAATGAGCATCCGAACTTTGTTTTTCAAAAACTTTATATCATTGGAAATCTTGTCCTGTGTATTTTCTAGCCATATGAGTTTTCTTTCCAAATTCTGCTCCAGTTATATTTACTCTAGTTTTTTTCTTTTCAACACTCTATGGATGGTTGTTTCAAGTCCTAGGATCTCTTCTTTGAGTAGGATGTCTTGGTTTTGGCTCTTCTTTTTGTTTCCAACCTTCTTATCATTGTAGCTTCTTTTATGCAAACGCACTGAGATAACGTGTCATCGTGCATTGTTTACTTGGGATCTTGCACATCTTGTGCCTTATTGTACATGCACTACTTATAAAGTGCCATGAGGGGGTTGATGTTTACCTTGTTTTCCATCTACCTTTGTCTAGTGAGTGTTCCTTCCATGAAATTCACCACATGTTGTGTGTGAAGTGAGTGTTCCTTCCACGACACTATGTATTTTCTTTGTGCCTTCGACGTTCATGGTTCTTCATTGTGCAGTTCTTGTTGGCCATTCTTTTCAGTGTACCTGCCCTTCTCCCTCTTCAACATTATGGGGAGGTTTGTCCTGTTGGTTCTAATGCTTTTGTGGTTCGATTGATCAACTCTTTAGGCTTTGTTTCTCATGCCATTTGTATCTTCAAGTTCAATTGTTTTCCTTTGTTTGCCTTCTGATTCGAGTAGTTTCATTTGAGGGCACTCATACAGATTACAATCTTCTCTACCTAGTCATGTTCTATTTCAGTAGAGGTTCTTCAAATCAATAGTTATTCTTCGACAATGTTTGTAGGTTCTTCATGCTTTAGTGATTATTCTAATCTTCTCTTGTTCCTATCCTTTTGGAACATTCTTGTTTGGAGGCTTTTTCAGTCCTTCTTCTTGCCTTTTCCATCTCTGTTTGGAGTAGATTTTTTTTCCCACGTGGTTTTCTCTATTTCTCCGGTTCATAGAGATTTGGTTGTATTTGGGTACCTGATCAGGCCTTGTTGTCAGGACCCATCTTTCCTGCTTTCAGTAGTTGTTCTAGGTTTTAGCTTCTCCCTCAATCTAGCTTAAGGGGGGGTGTAAGAGTATTCAAGTATTTACTTGATTAATTAAACAATATTTGTTTAATTATTTAAGTTCCTTTTATCTCTTTTACACTTAAGCTAGCTTTAGGTGCGTAATAATTAATTATTATGTGCAAGCCTAGGTTTTCCTTTTTAGGGTTTCTTGACCTATTAGAGGTTGGATTATTTTCCTTTGTATAATTCTATTATCACATTACACATTTTGTGAATATTGAGCTCTCATCTTTTTGAGCATATTTTTTGTCTATTGCTTTTTTGTTATTTGCTTCCTTGCTTCTCCTTGTAACAGGTTATTCAACTTGCAGAGATCTTTAGGCTCCTGTGGTGTTGTATTTCTCAACTCTCACATAAAGGTGTAAATCTTATCTATTGTTGTAACTAGTAAACCCTACCAGTTGTTTTTGATAAACCCTAACTGATTAAATTTGGTGAATTGGTTATATTGGTTTATGATCCGATGATGAGCAATAACGATGATGACATGCATGATTATTGTATGAAGACAATTCCAAGAGATTTTGGCAAGTTGTTGTAACAATTTTTATCTAGGGAATGAGCAAATGTATTGCATCTAATGCAAAGCGTGTGATGAGTTACTAAGTTCAATGAAGCGGTGATCAAGGAGTGATCAAGGTTTTCTTGATTGATGTACAGTGATTGATATGTAATCCAACGGTCATACTTGAACCGAATTTGTTTGTAATCTTGATGAGAGTTAGGTTTTTGTTGTGTTACTAGCCTAATTGATTTGTATTTAAGGTCAATGAAGTTGTTTAGTTTTAAGTGAGTAAACAAAGAGATAGACATAGTTCAGTTGAGTGTGTGGTTGGCTAACTGGATGATGTATCTGCAATTTGAGTAAAGGCAGATAGGAGCATGAAATAAATCTGGTCAAGCAAATGTAGTGCTATTTAGACAGATCACCGAACTCCTGTTGTTTTCTAACAATTACAACAGAATTGAAATCCCCTAACAGGGTAAGCTCTAACAAGATTGGTTCTATTCAAATCCTCTAACAAGGTAGTCCATTAGATTGGATTTTCAAATCCTCTACCGAGGTTACTCCTTACAGGGTATTTCTTCTAACAAGGGATTTGTAGTCAATCCCTTAACCAAGTGATTCCTAGAAGGATCAGTTCTTCACATGACTTTTTGTAAAGCTTTAACAGGCTAGGCTCTTAATAGGGTGAACTTCAGAAGAGTTCAGATATTATCTTGTGAGTCTAATCTCACTATGGTTTTTACCTATTTGGGTTTCTACGTCAAAAATATTTGTGTCAAGTGGTGAATGTTTATGTGGTTATGTTTTCATGGTTGATTTACTTAACTACTTAAATATTTCTGATAAGTCATTATAACCAATAGTATTGAAGATATGAAGTTTTTTACTATTAATTTGTTGTAACAGACAACCAATTTTATCTTATGAGTTTTTATCTTGACAGAGTTATTTTAAGTTTACTTTGAGAGATTGATTGGTGAAGTTTATTATCAATTTTTCTATCTACTAATTCACCACCCCCCCCCTCTTAGTAGTTGATCGGATACTTATTCTTTCATCATACCATCATCAACCCCAACCTTAAATGCACCAACTTTGGTCATTTCAAGGATTTCAAATTTTCTCACTTTCCTATGCACTCTCATCTTCCCAAGGAATTTTAAATTCTTTTTCTCTCCCCATTCTTCTATGCACCTTATTATTTGGGAATTTTTAATTCCCTTGTCCTCCCCCAATGAATTTTTAATTACTTTTTTTCTTCCCAATGTACTTGAGGATATCTTCCCCATGCACATTATGAGTATGGAGACAAGAAATGCCTTTATGGAATATATCTTGGTCTCCACACCATGTCCTCTCAATCCACTTCATCCATTTCTTTCAATCTTGGCCTTCCAATTCATATCAATCTTGACCATCCATTCTCCTCCTTTCAGATCTATAAATTGGGGTCTCCTCCCCTTCATTTTCATCTCATACCCATGCAATCTTATGTTGCTAGTATATCTTTTGAATCATATCCTTTGCATCACCACTTTAGTCCATTTTAGGCATCCATAGTCATCAACCTGCAATCATACCTCATCCATCCTTCCATATTACCATTTGTGTTATTGTGTGTGGAGAGAAATCCACAACCATCTTGGAGCCAATCGAAACAAGTTGAAGAGTGGCATATCTTCAACTTCATCCAAGGCTCAATCCAAACGAGAAGACAAGATTTCAAGGTATAATGGTTTATGTTGTTTTAGTTTTTTGAATATTTTATTCTTTATTTGACTAACCATTGCACTTGGAGTTTTGTTTCTCTTCATTTTGGCACACTCAGTGGGACCCATGTTCCTTGTTACTAATTTTAAATTTGAGTGTTTTGTGAGTTTTCAAGTTACAGGTTCTAGAATGGCATCTGTGTTTGTAAATGAGCATCTCTGATTCGCTACTTCGACGTCTCCACACAACTTCAATGTCTCCGTGCAGGAATTTGAATTTTTAATCCACCTTTTTCATAGGATTGGTGCTTTGATATCTACATAATGGATTAGTGTCTCCTCCTAGTGTCCTTTGAAACTTAATTTAGAGATTTAATTATATAATTTAACAAATTAAAATCACAAAAACATTTGAAAAGGCTTAAAAAGAACCAAAAAAAAATTAGAGTACTTGTTTATTTTTTATTTTTGAAAATCTAATCAAATTTTTAGGCTAACTAGGTTAGTTTTCAGGTAGATTAACACATCATCATCTATGAAGATGGTCGATGTCTACACTTCGGTTCGACATCAGCGTCGGACCCAATTGCCCACTTAAATTCAAATTTCAAATTTTAATTTTTTTTGATTTTCGGCTAACTCTGTCTGTTTTTAGCTTTTTGATGTTTGCGTAGATGCTTAACATATACGCTTTAGATTGACATCTGCATAGGTAGTAGTTTAAGAGTCAAATTTTAAATTTTCAAATTTCAATTTCTCGCTTTCTACCTTTTTATGTCTTAGTAGTCAGGCCTTCTTTGGTGTCTACACAGATGTTTGACGTCTGTGAAAATATTTGGTGTTTGCGCTGAGGCCTTACAGATTTTTGGCTACTGATTTAAATATGAGTTTTTGCAAGTTTTTCTCATTTGTCCAAGGCTGAATTTTATACTACTAACTGGTTTTGTGCAGCCCCATTTGTCAAAGACACTTTCTCCACTAATCTTAGTTTCTTTTCTTGCATTTTTAGATTAGATAACCTTTATTTGTGGGACTAAAAAAACAAGTGTCTTACACTCTTACGCTCATGTAGGGTAGACCTACCATCACATCTATTATCATCTCCCCTTGCCTTCATAGAACTTGGGTGATGAGAAAGGCGATTGACAACACCCGATTTTTCATTTTTTAAAGAGGGCTATTCTTGACTAGGGATTTCATCACCTCACAAGGGTAGTTCAAATTGGGACACATCGGGGATATTGACTCTCTTGACGCAATCTCAAGCAGATTTTATGGAGATGCTATATAAATATGTTGTTCAGGTGGCTGAAGTGTTGAGTGAATTTGACGTATGTGGAGGCCCCATTTGCATTGATAAGCTCAGATAGAGTTTTAAGTGGCTTGCTTCAAGAATTCATCATTGGCTCGGTGGTCCCTCAAAAATTATACTAAGAACCTTGTTGTAGTAGCCCAAAATCCCACATTCATAGTGCAGATCATACCCTGAGGTTACCTCTCATGTACCCACTCAAGATGAGATAGGAATTCCCCATGTAATAGATCCTCAAATCTTTGGGGTAAGAGAATCTAGTATGCTTGAGAAGTGAATGTGCAGTAAGGGGGATCAAGTGCTACCATAATATCTATTTGTCTACTTGTTTGAGGTATCACTTGTGCGAGAGGCCTATTGAATGGTTTCCACCTCCAAGCCTAAGTTGTATGTTTGAAAGCGTGTCTGCATTTTGTCAAAACTAGTAAACTTTGTTTGGGCTAATCTAGGCCCCCAATCACTTTCATTTTTGTTATCAAGTGTTTCCCTTGGCAAATGTGTATACTTTCTTTGATTTTTTTCTTGCCAAGAATAGTTGACAATCACACTTTTCCCAAATATTTTTCCATTTTCCAGACACTTTCCCACTTTGACCCACTTTCCATCAAAAGTCCACAATTCCCTTCATGCCCAAGTCAACCAAACAACCCAAGAGGTAAATCCACTGTTAAGTCAAGAAGAAGAAGCCTAGTTTGAAACAATTCCTCCAAAGCAACAAGTTCATATATATCAATCGCAAACTCTTGTTGAAATATAGAACCTTTTTACATTTCTTCCACAATTATCTTCGTGGTCACAACAACGAGTTTGATGAGGAGTCCTTAATAGAACATGCTTTCTAGTGGAGGTCAAGCCTTTCACAATCAATCAATAGGGGTGGTCATATCAAGTTGTCTTATTTTCCTTATCAACCAATCACATATTGAGTCTCCTTCCATCTAGAGAAACCTTTTACTTTTATCACATTTCTCACCCTTCGATCATCCCTTCTCTTCCATAATCATTTTCATCCTTGCTAATCAACCTCTAAGGACTTAGCACATTGATAAACCAGTCAACTTCAATCCGTAATCCAATAAATCAAATCCTCCAACATCAATAAATCAATCAACCTCATTCTAAGGTTAATTCCTTGTCAAAGTTTGATTTAGACCTTTATCCTTAATCAATCAATCAATTGACTTTTGTTCCTGGAAAAGAATCTCCCCCAAGTAACTGTGTCTAATCATTATGGGTTGATCCAAACCCTTATCCCTTATCTTATTTTTCTTAGGGAAGTTAGTCTACCCTAAGTAGGATAAGACTTGATCATTATCAAAAGGTCTAAATTTTACCTAGCTTGTGGTTTGCATCATCAATCCCTCACCCAAATCCTAATCCAATGACTAAGGTGTAGTCCTAATCAAATCCATTGTGTCCTAATCCAAGGACCATCCAAATCTATTCCCACTAAATCAAAAACTTTCTAAGTCCTCTGGCCAACATTTCTTCTAAATCATCCTAAAAGGTTACCCGTGTATGGTCTTGACTCACTCACAAAAAGAAAAAAGGGCCATCAAAGGCAATGTGATGCCTGAGACTAGTCACCTCTTCGATCAAGATACTCAACAAGAGGAAAAAAATGTTGATCAACTTGACCTTTCTCCATGTGTCCAATCCTTTCTCACTGATCCTTAAAATCAAGACATGACGGAGAAAATTTTCAAACATAACACTAATGAGCTTGTAGCCCATCTCATCACTAAAGGAGCATGACTGCCCCTAAGATTTGACCGGTCTATCCTTGACAAACCTCAAAAAGGTGACCTCATGGATCAAATCATTATTGATTCCATCCTCCATCCACCATCTGTGACATCTACACCAACAATTTCTTTACCACCAATTTATGTACCTCGAATCGTGTCCAATCCAACCATGTCCCAACCTCCTAGGACAACCACCCATCTCTCTAATTCCCTCAATTACATCAACACAAGTTTTCCTCCCATTATCACTATTCATGGGTTACATCGTCAAGTCACATCACAACCTTTCATTTCCTCACATCAATACATTGGTGGTGGTGGTATTCCATCTTCATCTCCTCAAATACCTATGCCTAACATAGGTCATTATGTCCCTCATGTACCTAATCAACAACCCAACCTTATAAAGGAAATCCAGGACATGAAGGACCTTATCAAGAACTTTAAGAATGGGACAGACAAGAGACCCTACACATTTGAGGAAATTTGTCCTTGTCCCTTTGACCCATCCATTTTTGTTGCACCCTACCCACCTGGATTTGAATGAATTCAAAAAATATAAAGCAAAGGGTGATCCTAGAGACCACGCCCATGAATTCCACATCCTATGTAAAGAGGTCTCTTATAGTGATGTCGACCTTAGAAGACTTTTTCCAAAAATTCTTAGTGGGGATTCCCTTTCTTGGTTTGCAACCTCCCATGTCATCCACCCATTGATATGATATCCTTGATCATCTCAAGAAAACTCCTACACAAATCTCCATCCTTGAGCTCCTCAAAACATCCCCCGCCCACAAAGAGATCCTTGAACAAGCTCTCCTAGAGTCCCGCATCCCCGACAATAGCAACACAACCTAATTCCAAGTCCTCATAGGCAACCTTGATTCACAATATCATCTTGTTTTCACATCCAAGGACACACCCATTGATGATCCATCTCACAATAAGCCCCTCCACATTGAAGCTTATGTGTAGAAACACAAAGTCAAGAGAGTCCTTATAGCTGGTGGATTTGGTTTAAACCGTGTACATATAATATAATCAAACAATGAGGAATCTCTAAAGACTTGGTTGACCCATCTAGAAAGATCACAATCAAAGCCTATGATGATGTAGAAAGGGTTTCAAAAGGTACAATCACGCTGCCTCTTCAAGTGGGCCCTCCTATTATGGAAACAACATGCCAAGTCTTAGACCTTGACCTCCCATATAACAACCTTCTCGATCGTCCATGGATCCATTTCATTCAAGTTGTCTCATCCACCTACCATCAATTCCTCAAATCCCCATTCAATGGTAGACAAATTACCATTCATCCAGACTCGCAACCCTTTCAATATTGCAAAATTCTTGAAGGGAAGCACCCCTACCATTGTTCGATCAATTCACCCATTCCACCACCCCTATCTGATCCCTCAAATGTCTCTTCCACTTCATCCCAACCCGAGGTCGAGGTCAAAATCATTGATAATGGTTGTGGAGAGTATACCATTCAAAATGAATATACGTGGGTCAACTCCTGCCTTCTCCCAAGACATATGGAAATCCAAAAGAAATCAAGAAGCAAAACAAACCCACCATGAAGTGCAAGAAAACCACCTTTCAATAGTGGGGCCCACTCAATGAGGAGAGTGGAAACCGACATCACCTCTTGGTTTTGTTGAGAGGAATATGAAGAACCAATAGACATCCCGAAGAAAATGTATCCAAAGGTGTCTGCCATGGTAGATAATATGGGTTATAAAGGACATGGTCTCAGACCAAAAGAAAACGGTAGAAAAGCACCCATGTCTCCAATTTCCTATAAGTACAATAGAGGCTTGGGTTACTCTCTTATACCTAAGATCATTGTCACTGGTACTCAAAAAAATCCTCCTACTAAAGTCAAAGATTCCAATGAAGAGGAATTCCATGAAATGCCTTTCAAATAGCTTGACGATATATTTCACAGTGCCCATGCGAACACTATCAACCCCCTCACTCCTCCCAATTATTTGGAGCTTAAACTTGTATACCCCAAACTTATTGACTGGGCCAACGAGGACAACCTGCCTTGGATAGTTGTGTTGATGATGATGCCCTCCTAGAATTGTTGAGCATGCAAAACCTTGAGAACCACACTTCTCTCAATGGGATTCAGCTTCATCCAAAAGCTCACTTTGGTAGTTAGGTCAACTCCCTCACTCACAAAAATGAAAATAAAAAAGAAAAATCAGAAGTCCCTTGGTGAAAACCTCTATGAGGCACCTTTGGACACAGAAAAATTAAAAAGTAAAAGATGCATCTTCTAGAGAAAACCTGGATTAGGTGCTAGAAGATGAGGAACTTGACCTCCCTATCATGGTTCCCCAAAATAAATAAAAATTAACTTTGCTCATTGAGACAGACACAATTAATTTGGGTACAAAAGACACTCTGAAGAATGTGCTCATAACCAAGTATTAAATTAATCAAGAAAGATAGAACTTCATGATGTTTTTAGATGAGACAAAAATTAATTTCGCTTGGTCGTACACTGATATGCCAGGCCTTGATTTTGATATGGTAGTACACAATCTTGTTGTTCACCCAGATGCCAAACCAGTCAAACAGAAGCTATGCAAGATGCATCCTGAGACTTCTCTCCTAGTCAAAGCAAAATTACAATAGATGTTAGATGTTGGCTTCATTAAACCCATTGATTATCCTGAGTGAGTTTCAAATATAGTACATGTTGGCAAGCCTATTGGGGTCATCAAAATTTGTACCGAATTCTGAGACCTCAACAAAGCATGTCCGAAAGATGACTTTCCACTGCCCAATATAGACATGATCATAGATCTCATGGCCAAACATGTGATGCTTTCCCTAATGGATGGTTTATTTAGATACAATCAAATATGGATCGCCAAAGAAGACCAACATAAGACAACATTCAAAACACCTTAGGGTACATTTTTTAATCAAGTGATGCCCTTTGGTCTCAACAATGCAGGAGAAACCTATCAAAGTGCAATGACAACTATCTTCCATGACCTTTTGCACAAAATAATGGAAGACTATGTACATGATCTCCTAGGAAAGTCAAAAATAAGAGATGAGCATATTCCAATCCTAAGGCAGATCTTCGAGATACTTGAGAAATATAAGTTGCATCTAAATCCAAAGAATGTGTCTTTGGAGTTACAGTAGGAAAACTCCTAGGGTATATAGTCTCTCGTAGAGGTATTGAAGTAGACCTCGCAAAAGTGACAGCTATAATGAAAATGCCTCCTCCTAAGACACTCAGATAGTTGTGCAGCCTACAAGGGAAACTCAAGTCTATCCGCAGGTTCATTGCATAGTTGGTAGATAAATGTCACTCGTTTGCACATCTCCTAAGGAAAGATACCAAATTGAAATGGGATTGTCTTTGTCAAAAGGTGTGAGGCCCTACCCTAACTCGGTCTAGCAGTTCAGTAATTTTTATGTTGAGACTATTATGGATGCTTTATTTTTATGTATTATGGATTTAAAACTTATATTACTCTATGTTTTGGGATTAACATTGCTATTTGTTGATGCTTCATTTATATGCTTTATGTTATAGAACTCTATATGATTCTAGAACAAGATAAAATTGAGATGATGTATGTCGTTTATGGATTTGCAGGACTTTCCTATGAGGATAGAAATAGGATGCATGTTTTATATGGATCAAAATTATGAGAAATGTGATAATTGCTTATGTTGAGTTATTTGGATGCAAGATGTATTGATTTAATGTATATTGTATGCAGAGTGTTTGATGTGTATTCTTAATCATGTGTTTTACATTATATGAGGTTATTTGAAATTACTAATGTGTAATTGAGATGTGTAGGAAAATTATCCATGTGACCATGGAAATATTATGGAGAACCAAACATAGACCTATGTGCATTCGTAAAACTAGGGTTTGTCTATTTGGAGAGATAACACCCCGTTTGTATCGTATTTTATTCATGAAAGTGATTTTTTGCATGAATGTTAAATTGAATTTTGTTTATTTGTGTAAATCTGACAAGAGACAAGATTTCATGTATAATTTTGTAAAAGTATTTTCTTTGTGTCACTTGACACATGTTTTGATTTATGTTTGAGTTTTTAAATCTGTCTCTTGGAGGGAGTTGTTTAACTATAGCTTTTTCAATTAATTTAATATGATTCCATAAATGCCTTGGGTAAAGAATCTTTGGGATGGTAAACTTAGGTTTGACCCGAAAATAACCTTCAGAGGGGTTTAAAAAGGGTTAAATGGACTCCTAGGGGTAGTTTATTAGGGTTTCCTAAAGCCCATAAGGTATACCTAAGGGTTAGGGGTAATTTTAGACAAGTTTCTACTCCCATGTGGCCTTTTAAACACCTTAAAAGTGACTTTTCTAAGTTGTGCGAAAATGGAAATTAGATGGTTGAACTAAGTTGTTAACCTTCCTTTTTGAATGAGAGTTCCCTTTCCCATTTTACCTTACCTTCCCTTTCAGTTTTAGAAACTTGTGGGAACTCTCACTAGGGTCTTCTTAAGCAAGAATGAGAGATTTTGGGGGTAATCACCCACTCTCCATTTTTGGAGACAAGGAATTTTTGAAAGGAAAAAAAATAGACTTTTGAATTAAGAATTTGGCTAAGGGTGGAAGGGAAAGACTTGTGGAATTGGGCTGCTCATCCTCAACAAAACTAGCATACCTTTGGGTAGTTTAAGGTTGGTTCTACCTTTCTTGTAATGTTTTCTTATTAAAATGTTCTATTGAAAGAATTGCTTGTGTTAAAGGCTAGTTTTCCTTGCATGTATTCCTTGGAAATTTATTTGGTGTTTTGTGCTTATGCAATTTATGTGTTTTGGGAGTAATCAAGGCCTCCTACTCTTGGGAGAGACGATGGTCTTGTGGTTGGTAGAAGTGATAGCCCTCGAGTGAGAGGCTCTCGTTATGAGAGTGATCACAAGGGATTTTATGTGACCCTTGTTGCATGGCTTGCTTATGCATTGGGGGTCATAAGGAGGGAAATAAGGCATGGATGCCTTGGGGGGCATAAGGAATGTGGGGTTGTTATTCTTGATGTATTTGGTTTGCCATGAGGTGGCTATATGTTTTGCCATACTTGTAGTCTCCTCAGGGTACTTGGTCCACTACCACCCTTCAAAAAACATCACAATGTGTGGTGAAGTGTAGCCTGGGTTGGGATTGTGTTTGAGATTGTGTTTTCCCTTGTCTTTTGTGTTTGCATGTGTGTTACCTGTCTAAGGCTTGGTTCTCCAAGCTTGGGGTGGCTATTGGTTAGCCTAGGCTGGGAGGTGAGCTCTGCATGGTCATAGCTTTGATTTAATGCAGGTTGTTGGAAGAAAGGAATAGGACATGTAGATATGGCTAGAGTTATTTGTTGCAGAAATCTAATTGGAAATATTTTTATTATGTTGTTTTTAAAAGTCCTCATTTTTAATAATGAGAGACCTAATTGTAAAATGATGATAGTGTCTTTTAAATATAATTTAAAGAGATGTAATATGTTATTTGCTATAATGCAAGAAAAAGGAAATGAATAACTCTGGGTTTAGTTCCTAAAAGTTCTTTTGAATTTAATATTTGTTTAGTACATAATATTTTTTGGAAAAGCTATAAAATTTATTTTACCCCTTTATGCATATAAAATAATTCAAGGGAATAAAGAAATGAATTAATGTTTGCATGCATGTTGTTTGAAAAATAAATGTTTCAGTTCATATCCTATTGCAAAGAAATGATTTAATAATTGCATGCATGTTGTTTTGAATGTAAATATTCAGTTTATTTCCTATGTGTGTATCTCTAAAGATAAGTTGAATTGATTTTAGATAAATAAAGTTGCAGAAAATAAAATCACATATTTAATTGCAGAGATTTGAATTTAGAAACTAGATGGCCTATTTAATTTAAATAATCGCATTTGTATATAGTTGTTGTTAATTTTTTTTTAAAACTCTGTTATTTACTTATTGTAGAATATAAAATCCATATTTAGTTAGCCTAATTATTTTCTTTAGCAATTAGGAGATTAATGAAAGGAATTAAATAGTTCTAGAGTTACTGTTTTAAGTATATTGTACACTAAGTAAATCAAAAAAAAAAACAATATAATAACTTCAGTATTTTGTATAGTAAGATTCTATGTTCGAATACATACTTGTAATTAAAATACCTTTGTCTATTCATTATGTATTTTATGTTATATATAAATATATAATTTTATACACACAAATTACATGCATATATATATATATATATATATATATATATCTATATATATATATATAATATATTCATATAAATAAATACCTATGAAAATAAATATATATATTTATATACATATATATATATATATAGATATATATATATATATATAAGTATATTTTATATATATATATTTTTTTAAATTTAGCAAAAAAAAAAAATTAGTATGCATCGAGGGTAACGGGGTTTTTAGGACCTCCGCGGAGCTCCGACTACGCAGGGGGTGCAGCCCCTATGCAGGTCGTGCTCCACACAGTGGGCCATGCCACTATGCGGGTCGTGACTCACACAGTGGCCAAGGCCACTGTGTGGGCCGCGACCCCCACAGTGGGGTGACCCACCGGTGGAGCTGTGTGCACCACCGTGCCCGACCTTCCCCAAAATTGCTGCCATGGACACCATTCGACCCTACACAAACCCAAACAAAAAAAAATGGGAAGAAACCCTAGACCGGTTAGGGCTAGGGTAGAAAGTGGTTAATAAAAAACATAAAATAAAATATGAAAGAGCTTATTTTATAACATAAATAAGGGTTAGGGTTTGCATGGGTTAAACCCTTTTGATTTAATATATGTTATTATTATATATATATATATATAAAATATTATTTATATTTATATATATATAGTTGTATATATATTCGAATATATAATTATATAAATATATATATATGTATAAATAAATATATATATATATATATATATATATATTTATTTATACATATATATATATATATAGGGGGAGATGTTTCAAATTAAATATTAGCGAAGTTAATATTTAATTTTAAATTTATAAATTTAAACATTTTAAATTAAACAATTAGGGAATTTTATTTTAAATGTAAATTATTAGGCTAAAGGGTTTAATTTTTAACTCTACTAGGCATAGATGCATGTGATTAAACTTTATAGAAAAATATTCATTTGTGAATATAATCGACCCTTTAGTTGACTTAGTTCAATCTACTAATTAATTATTGCTAAGTAAAATAAAGACACTTATAAAACTAAGTGCTAGGACTAGTATAATTAGATCCTAAGATCAATGAATGGATATTGGATGATTAATCTTTTTCTATGTTAATTAATTGATTTAATTATTGATTAAGTACGATACGACAATAAAACTATTCAATTAGAATTCTGCATTTAATTTTAATTATTTTTTATTACTTGAGCTAGTAGATAAAGTTAACTCTAAACATAGTTGAGATAAAACTTGATAGTACATTTCATAATGGCAATTTAATGTTATTACGTTGGAATTTAAAAAAAAAAATTATCCCATTCTTGCCCTAAATTTTGGGCATGACATTTTGGTATCAGAGCAAGGTTTCCAGCACTAGGAACCTTTCTCCATTACGTTTCACTTTAATTATTTAATTAATTTTATTATATTGATTTTCTAGGATATTTAAATTTAATTAATTAAATATTTTTCCAAATAAATTAGTTATTTAATTTATTTTATTTTATTTTCACTTAGGATGCCTCTGACTACGTGACAAGCTCGCAAGCACGGAAGGGGTCCTAGATGTGTACACATAGCACACGAAGAGGTAGATAGGGAGGAATTGGTTCCGGAAGTGAACCTAGAGGCTCCTCCCGAATAGCCAGTTGACCCAAACTGAAACCTCTTAGAAGCAATCCAGAACCTAATTGGTATAGTCCAGGATAGGATTCTAGCTAGGGTTCATCATGTTGAAAATCAGAACTCTGGGAGTCATAGATCAGCGGATAGGGAACAGAGCAGGAGTCCACCTCCTATTCCTATAGAGAGTCAGGGTGGGAATGAGCCAGAGTCTATGCACCTACCAGGACCACCTCCAGTGGTGGAGCCAGTTTATTTTGAGAGAGCTCGTCAAGATCCAGGGGATCTTATCAGGGAGGTTATGTGCCTCCAGCCACTATCTTTTGGGGGTTCTACCGATGAGGTAGAAGCTAAGGCATGGATTTTGAGCCTTGAGAGGTGCTTTGCATTGCGCTCTTATGAGAGCAATCTGAAAGCACGTGTCACAATCCATCTATTGAGAGGAACGACCTCCACATGGTGGAGACAGGAGGAGTATAAGTGCGGATTAGTTCCTGATACTCTCCATTGGGAGATATTTACAGAGAGGTTCAGGGAGAGGTACCTATCAGAACATTACAGACAGCGTCAGATAGACGAGTTTCACGACCTCCAACAAAAGGGCTTATCAGTGACCCAATACGAGAGAAAATTCTTTGAGCTCTTTCCTTACATGGATTATCTAAAGGACAAGAAACTTCTCATCAACCGCTTCATCAGAGGGTTGAATGTCGACATAGCAAGGCTAGTGAGGATGTCCGCTCTAGAGAGCCTTCGGGTTGCGGTGGATAAGGTACTGATAGTAGAGGAGATTCAGGTCAGACCATAGGACACTAGGGATCGATTTTAGAACTGAAACCCTACACTCCAGACTTATGGATTTCAAAAACCCCATTGGAAGGGAAATAACCGAAACTCACAGGGGTTCTCCAAACCCCCTCCTCCACAACAGTCACAATAGAACCAGAGGCAGAAGCCTCCATAGTATCAGCAGGGCACAAAGCCCAAGTAGTGGTAGTCTTTGGGTCAGAGGCGAGATTAGAGAGCTCAGGTGCCTTACACACTTCTGATGAGGACTCAGCAGTCCTCCAGGGGTGGGTACAGTGGATCTAGTAGGATAGGAGGACAGGCTTTCTCTAAGCCTCAAGGCGCCCAGTTTTAGGCACGGGGTGCTTGCTTTACATGTGGAGCCATGGGGCATATGGCGAGGGATTGTCCTTAGGGTCAGATGGCAGGAAATTAGTGGATGGCCACTTCATAGCCTACAGTTGGTGATATGGGCAGGTCCCATAGAGTATTCGCAGCGATTGACAACCACTAGGCTGAGCACCAGGCCATGGTCATCAAGGCTGCAGGTATGATCAAAGGTAACAATGTATCTATTTTATTTGATTCAGGAGCTACTGACTCCTTTATTTCTCCATTGGTTGTGGAGCATTACAGGCTAGTGGCAACTAGATAGGGTGTCAGTTGGGAAGTGGAGTTAGTTTCAGGGGATAGAGTGTCAGTGGAATCAGAGGTTAGGGCATGTCAGTTGTAGATTGGCAAGATCACCACTTTAGTAGACCTTAGAGTGACACCACTTGGATCTTATGGTATCGTACTTGGCATGGATTAGCTTTATGCCCACAGAGCCAAGATAGATTGCCATCTGAAAAGGATCGAGTGTGTGGATGATGATGGTTCACCCATAGTGATCACCAGGATTCAGAGACCCGTGTCTCTTCGTATGATCTCCGCAATGCAACTTAAGCGGAGCATGTGAAAGGGATGTCAGCTTTTTGCCATCACTATCAGTGACAAAGGAGAAGAGGAAGAAAAGGAGACATCAATTGACAACCATCCTATCCTTAAGGGATATTCAGATGTGTTTCCTTTGGAACTACCTAGAATTCTGCCTCGTAGAGAGATTGACTTTCATATAGACCTTGTACCAGGAGCTGAGCCAGTTTCCAGGGCACCTTACAAGATGACCACAAATGAGCTTAATGAGCTCAAGATGCAGCTTGAGGAACTCCTTGAAAAGGGGCACATTCATCCTAGCGTATCCCCATGGGGTGCACCAGTCATCTTCGTAAAGAAGAAGGACGGATCTCTCTGATTATGCATGGATTGTCGCCAGTTAAATAAAGTAACTATCAAGAATCAATATCCATTACCCTAAATCGATGATTTATTTGACCAGCTTCAGGGTGCCGAATTCTTTTCCAGAATTGATCTAAAGTCAGGATACCATCAGCTGAGAATAGTGGAGAGAGATATCCACAAGATCGCGTTTCGCACTAGATATGGCCACTATGAGTTCACCATGGTACCATTCAGTCTTATGAATGCTCCCGCTATTTTCATGAGCCTCATGAATGGGGTATTCCACACATTTCTGGGCTGCTTCATGATTGTGTTCCTTGATGATATATTGATATATTCTCAAAATGAGAAGGAGCACAAGGAGCACTTGAAATAGGTATTGCAGTGTTTGAGGGACAATCAGTTGTTTGGCAGTTTGTCAAAGTGTGCTTTCTTTCGATCAGAGGTCAAGTATCTTGGGCATGTTATTTCCAGTGATGGGATCTTAGTTGACCCATCAAAGATTAGAGCTATTATGGATTGGCCAGTGCCAACCAGTGTGACAGAGGTCAGGAGCTTCATGGGCTTAGCAGGTTATTATCGATGCTTTGTTGAGGGATTCTCTAGAGTCGCTCATCCTATTACTTCTCTTCAGCATAAAGGGAAGAAATTTGAGTGGACAGAGAAGTGCAAGAGGGCCTTTCAGGAACTCAAAAAGGAACTTACTAGGGCAACTATCCTTGTAGTACCAGATCCCTCAGCTAACTTCATGGTTTGCACAGATGCTTCCCGAGAGGGTTTAGGAGCAGTTCTTATGCAGGATGGTAGGGCTATAGCTTTTGAGTCTAGGAAACTTAAGACTCATGAACTTAATTATCCTAATAATGACCTTGAGCTTGCAGCAGTAGTGCATGCACTTGTGAGGTGGAGACACTTCCTTCTAGGTCATCATTTTGAGCTGCATTCAGACCATTAGAGTCTTCAGTACATTTTCACTCAGCCGAACCTTAATGCACGTTAGAGGAGATGGATGGAGTTTGTGCGAATATGATTTTGACGTTCACTACATCAAAGGAAAGGAAAATGTAGTTGTAGATGCTTTGAGTAGGAGACGTCACAAGGTATACACCATATCTATGGGCACGGATTTGAGAGATCGTATACTATAGCAGTTGCCAGAGGATGGATGGTATTTATAGGTTTGTTAGGTAATACAATCTCAGGATACTCTAGAAGGGAAATATGTAGACTATTCTTTGGAGTCCGATGGACTATTGCACCATAGAGGGCGCATCTATGTACCTTCCTCTGGGGGATTGTGAGAGTTCATTGTCACGAAGGCTCATAGAGCTCCTTATGCAGCACATCTCAGAGTTAAAAAGATGCATGCTGACTTGAGGAAGTTATATCATTGGCCAAGAATGCGGCAGCTCATTGCTGAGTTAGTAGCCCGATGCCTCGAGTGTCAGAGAGTAAAGGCGAAGCACCACCATGCAGGTGGGTTGCTCCAGTCTCATGCTATACCAAAGTGGAAGTGGGATACTATATCCATGGATTTCATCATTGGTCTTCCTATGTCTTCTCGTCGCCATGATGCCATCTTGGTGATAGTTGACAAGTTGACCAAAGTGGCTCACTTTTCACCAGTTCGGACTACCTTCACAGCACCAGTGGTAGCACAGGTGTTCTTGCGAGACATTGTCAGACTTCATGGCGTTCCATGCAAGATTATTTCTAATAGGGATTCCCTCTTCACTTCATCCTTTTGGAAGGCATTACAGGCAGCTATGGGGACTAAGCTCAATTTCAGTACAGCCTATCACCCAGAAATGGATGGTCAGACAAAGAGGGTTAATCAGGTGTTAGAGGATATGCTTCGCATGTACGTCATGGATCATTAGACTAGATGGGAAGAGTACCTTCCCTTAGTGGAGTTTTCCTATAACAATGGGCATCACACTTCTTTGGGGATGCCACCCTATCAGGCATTATACAGCAGGCCTTACAGGACACCGTTGAGTTGGGACCGCATAGAGGACAGAGTTGCTATTGGCCGAGAGATAGTTTGGGATATGGAATAGCAGGTGGATTTGATTAGGCAACATCTTAGAGAGGCTCAGGATAGACAAAAGAAATATGTTGATGCAAAGAGGATAGATCATAGCTACTTGGTTGGAGAAAGGGTCTTTTTGAGAGTGCGACCGCATAAGAGTCTAATCTGTTACGGAAAGGGTTCTAAGCTTGCACCTCACTTTGTAGGACCTTTTGAGATCCTTGAGAGGATAGGCCCAGTTGCCTATCGTTTAGCTTTGCCACCTAGCCTGACATGCATCCACGATGTGTTTCATGTATAAGTTTTGAGGAAATATATCTATGATGAGTCTCATATTTTAGATTGGGATGCCTTGCAGGTGGAGTCGGACGGGCAGCTAGCTTTGGAGCCCATTCGCATTTTGGCACACCAGACGCTGGTCGTCCAAGGTCAAGAACTGGACCAGGTTAGGGTCCAATGGGATTGCTATGATGAGGTTACAACTTCACGGGAGGACATAGCACATATGACACCATAGTACCCCCATCTTTTTGATGAACTCCAGGAGGAAGTTCATGCCTAGAGGGGGAGGGTGTGAGGCCCTACCCCGACTCGGTCTAGCAGTTCAGTAATTTTTATGTTGAGACTATTATGGATGCTTTATTTTTATGCATTATGGATTTCAAACTTATATTACTCTATGTTTTGGGATTAACATTGCTATATGTTGATGCTTCATTTATATGCTTTATGTTATAGAACTCTATATGATTCTAGAACAAGATAAAATTGAGATGATGTATGTCGTTTATGGATTTGCAGGACTTTCCTATGAGGATAGAAATAGGATGCATGTTTTATATGGATCGAAATTATGACAAATATGATAATTGCTTATGTTGAGTTATTTGGATGCAAGGTGTATTGATTTAATGTATATTGTATACAGAGTATTTGATGTGTATTCTTAATCATGTGTTTTACATTATATGAGGTTATTTGAAATTACTAATGTGTAACTGAGATGTGTAGGAAAATTATCTATGTGACCATGGAAATATTATGGAGAACCAAACCTAGACCTATGTGCGTTCGTAAAACTAGGGTTTGTTTATTTGGAGAGACAACACCCTGTTTGTATCATATTTTATTTGTGAAAGTGATTGTTGCATGAATGTTAAATTGAATTTTGTTTATTTATGTAAATCCGACAAGAGACAAGATTTCATGTATAATTTTGTAAAAGTATTTTCTTTGTGTCACTTGACACATGTTTTGCTTTATGTTTGAGATTTTAAATTTGTCTCTTAGACGGAGTTGTTTAACTATAGCTTTTTCAATTAATTTAATATGATTCCATGAATGCCTTGGGTAAAGAATCTTTGGGATGGTCAACTTAGGATTGACCCGAAAATAAACTTCAGAGGGGTTTAAAAAGGGTTAAATAGACTCCCAGGGGTAGTTTATTAGGGTTTCCTAAAGCCCATAAGGTATACCTAAGGGTTAGGGGTAATTTTAGGCAAGTTTCTACTCCCATGTGACCTTTTAGACACCTTAAAAAGTGACTTTTCTAAGTTGTGCGAAAATGGAAATTAGAAGGTTGAACTAAGTTGTTAACCTTCCTTTTTGAATGAGAATTCTCTTTCCCATTTTACCTTACCTTCCCTTTCAGTTTTAGAAACTTTTGGGAACTCTCACTAGGGTCTTCTTAAGCAAGAATGAGAGATTTTGGGGGTAATCACCCACTCTCCATTTTTGGAGACAAAAAATTTTTGAAAGGAAAAAAAATAGATTTTTGAATTAAGAATTTGGCTAAGGGTGGAAGGGAAAGACTTTTGGAATTGGGCTGCTCATCCTCAACAAAACTAGCATACCTTTGGGTAGTTTAAGGTTGGTTCTACCTTTCTTGTAATGTTTTCTTATTGCATGTTGTATTCAAAGAATTGCTTGTGTTAAAGGCTAGTTTTCCTTGCATGTATTCCTTGGAAATTTATTTAGTGTTTTGTGCTTATGAAATTTATGTGTTTTGGGAGTAATCAAGGCCTCCTACTCTTGGGGGAGAGGATGGTCTTGTGAGTGGTAGAAGTGACAGCTCTCAAGTGAGAGGCTATCGTTATGAGAGTGATCACAAGGGATTTTATGTGACCCTTGTTGCATGGCTTGTTTATGCATTGGGGGTCATAAGGAGGGAAATAAGGCATGAATGCCTTGGGGGGCATAAGGAATTTGGGGTTGTTATTCTTGATGTATTTTGTTTGCCATGAGGTGGCTATTCTATTTTACCATACTTGCAGTCTCCTCAGGGTACTTGGTCCACTACCACCCTTGAAAAGACATCACAATGTGTGGTGGAGTGTAGCCAGGGTTCGGATTGTGTTTGAGATTGTGTTTTCCCTTGTCTTTTGTGTTTGCATGTGTGTTACCTATCTAAGGCTTGGTTCTCCAAGCTCGGGGGTGGCTACTGGTTAGCCTAGGCTGGGAGGTGAGCTCTCCATGGTCACAGCTTTGATTTAATGCAGGTTGTTGTAAGAAATGAATATGACATGTAGATATGGCTGGAGTTATTTGTTGCATAAATCTTATTGGAAATATTTTTATTATCTTGTTTTTAAAAGCCCTCATTTTTAATAATGAGAGACCTAATTGTAAAATGATGATAGTGTCTTTTAAATGTAATTTAAAGAGATGTAATATGTTATTTTCTATAATGCAAGAAAAAGGAAATGAATAACTCTGGGTTTAGTTTCGAAAAGTTCGTCTGAATTTAATATTTGTTTAGTACATAATATTTTTTGGAAAAGCTATAAAATTTATTTTACCCCTTTATGCATATAAAATAATTCAATGGAATAAAGAAATGAATTAATGTTTGCATGCATGTTGTTTGAAAAATAAATGTTTCAGTTCATATCCTATTGCAAAGAAATGATTTAATAATTGCATGCATGTTGTTTTGAATGTAAATATTCAGTTTATTTCCTATGTGCGTATCTCTAAAGATAAGTTGAATTGATTTTAGATAAATAAAGTTGTAGAAAATAAAATCACATATTGAATTGCAGAGATTTGAATTTAGAAACTAGATGGCCTATTTAATTTAAATAATCGCATTTGTATATAGTTGTTGTTAAATTTTTTTTAAAACTCTGTTATTTACTTATTGTAGAATATAAAATCTACATTTAGTTAGCCTAATTATTTCCTTTAGCAATTAGGAGATTAATGAAAGGAATTAAATAGTTCTAGAGTTACTATTTTAAGTATATTAAATTTTGTTATTTACCTGGTTTATACAGTAAGTAAATAAAATATATATATATATATAATAACTTCAGAATTTTGTATAGTAAGATTTTGTTTTTGAATACATACTTGTAATTAAAATACCTTTGTCTATTCATTATATATTTTCTATTATATAAAATATATATATATATATATATATAATTATATACATACAAATTACATGTGTATATATATATATATAGTATGCATCAAGGGTAATGGGGTTTTTAGGACCTCTGCGGAGCTCCGGCCATGAAAGGGATGCAGCCCCTGTGCGAGCCGCGACTCTCACAGAGGCTGCAACCTCTGTGTGGGCCGCGACCCTCACATGAGGCTGCGACTCCCTGTGCGGACCATGCTCCACACAGTGGGCCATGCCACTGTGCGGGCTGTGACTCACACAGCGGCCAAGGCCACTGTGTGGGCCGCGACCCCCATAGTGGGGCGACCCACCAATGGAGTTGTGTGCACCACCATGCCCGACATTCCCCAAAACAGCCGCCCATTTGCCATGGCCGCTGCCGTGGACACCATTCAGCCCTACACAAACCCAAATTAAAAAAAAATGGGAAGAAACCCTAGACCGGTTAGGGCTAGGGTAGAAAGTGGTTAATAAAAAAGATAAAATAAAATATGAAAGGGCTTATTTTATAACATAAATAAGGGTTAGGGTTTGCATGGGTTAAACCCTTTTAATTTAATATATGTTATTATATATATATATATATATATAAATATAAAATTATTTATATTTATATATATATATAGTGTATATATATTCGAATATATAATTATATAAATATATATATGTATAAATATATATATATTTATATAGGGGGAGATGTTTCAAATTAAATATTAGCGAAGCTAATATTTAATTTTAAATTTAAATAGTTTTTGAGGTGTTATGGATTAAATATTAATGAAGTTAATATTTAATTTTAAATTTATAAATTTAAACGTTTTAAATTAAGCAATTAGGGAATTTTATTTTAAATGTAAATTATTGGGCTAAAGGGTTTAATTTTTAACTCTACTAGGCATAGATGCATGTGATTAAACTTTATAGAAAAATATTCATTTGTGAATATAATCGACCCTTTAGTTGACTTATTTCAATCTACTAATTAATTATTGCTAAGTAAAATAAAGACACTTATAAAACTAAGTGCTAGGACTAGTATAATTAGATCCTAAGATCAATGAATGGATATTGGATGATTAATCTTTTTCTACGTTATTAATTGATTTAATTATTGATTAAGAGCGATGCGACAATAAAACTATTCAATTAGAATTCCACATTTAATTTTAATTATTTTTTATTACTTGAGCTAGTAGATAAAGTTAACTCTAAACATAGCTAAGACAAAACTTGATAGTACATTTCATAATGGCAATTTAATGTTATTACATTGGAATTTAAAAAAAAAAATTATCTCATTCTTGCCCTAAATTTTGGGCATGATAAAAGGCCTTTGATAAGCTAAAAGAAAATCTAGCTTCTCCTCCAGTTTTGATGCCTCTTATTCCAAGATAGTCGCTTCTTTTGTACATATCAGTAACCACAATAGCATTGGGGAAATTACTAGCACATATAGACAACCAAGGCAAAGAGTATGCAATCTATTACATTAGTCGTACACTTGTTGGATATGAGATGAATTACACCCCCATAGAAAGGGCTTGTCTTGCACTTGTTTTCAGCACACAGAAACTATGACACTATATGCTCAACAACGAAACAAAACTAATAGCAAAGATTGATCCTCCTAAGTATTTTATATTAAAAGCAGCTCTCTTAGGTCACACAGCTAAATGGGTCATGTTTTTGAGTGAATTCGACATTGAGTACGTAGACCAGAAAGAAATCATACAACAAGTTATAGCAGATAAATTGGTTGAAGCTCCTCTTCAAGGTGATCACCCCCTTATAATAGAGTTTCCAGATGATGCCATTATGACTATCACCTCATCTTCAAAATAGTAGTTGTACTTTGACAGTTCCTATACACAAAATGGATTGATGACAAGTATCTTTCTCATGACACCTCAAGGAGATTGCATCCCAAAGTCATACAAGATTACCTTTACATGTACCAACAATATTGTGGAGTATGAAGCCTTAATCACTAGGCTCTGCCTCGCCATCCAGTGGAAGATAACCAAGTTATAGGTTTATGGTGACTCCCAACTTCTCATAAAATAAGTAAATGTTGAGTATCAAATAAAATATGACAAGTTACTTCCTTATCGTAGCATGTTATAAGACCTCAAGCAGCATTTCACTCTTGTCGTGTTTGACCAAATTCCTAGAGAAAACAATCGTGTTGTTGATGGTATGGCTACAATTGGTTCCCTCCTCCAGATGCTAGAAAACAGTCAAAAGTGTGAGTTCTTGGTTGTGAAACTTCTAATTCTGACATATGATGTCCCTTAATCTAAAATGGTGTGTCCTCATTGGTTCTGAGGCCCCTTGGTATCAAGAAACCTTTACCTACCTTTGAGACAACATCATTCCTCCACACTTCACTCAAAACCAATAGCAAACCTTCATCTATCATTTTTCTTGCTACACTATCCTTGGTGACACCCTCTTTCAAAGGCATTTGGATGGATCCCACCTAAGGTGTTTAGACAAAGAGGAGGTTGAATGGGCACTACACAAAGTGCACAAAGGTACTTGTGGAGCACACTCAAGTAGCGTCACATTGGCTAAGAAGCTCTTGAGCACAGGATAATATTTACCTACCATTATGTGAAGAAATGTGTCCCTTGTCAGACTAATGGCGACAAATTTCATGCACCTTCTCAGGATCTATAGTCGTTTATCACACCATGGCCTTTCTCTTAGTGGGGGCTCAACCTCATAGGAAAAATCCACCCTACCTCATCCAATGAACACAAATTCATAATAACTGCCACTAAGTACTTCACTAAGTGGGTGGAAGTCATACCCATCACTTTCACAACTGACAAACAAATTTCCAAGTTTATCCTAACCTACCCTATCTGGCACTATGAAATTCCTAAGGTAATCATCACAAACAATGGCAGACCTTTCAAAAATTTAGATGTTAAGTAATTATACTAAAAATTCTCCATCCAACACCACTTTTCCACTCCATATTATCCTCAAGGTAATGGTCAAGCTAAGACTTCGAACAAAACCCTTATCAAAATTGTCAAGAAAATGGTCAATTAAGTTGGTCGTGATTAGCACTTGCAACTGGGCCTATCACACAAGAAGGCGCACACCCATAGGTGCCACCCCATATTCCCCAGTCTTCAGTTCTTAAGTCATCCTCCCCCTTGAGATCGAGATCCCTTCCCTTCAGGTCTCCCTGTAGAATGTTCTCCCTGAGGAAGAATAGAAAGTTTCCAGATTGCAAGAGCTTGAACTACTGGATGAAAGACGCCTCAAGGCCTTGAACCATCTTTGGGTATATTAGAACCGTTTACAGTTGAGCTATAGAAAAATGGTCTAAACCTAGGAGTTTGACATTGGTGACCTTGTCCTTATGGAAAATTAGAGAAATCTACAAGATCCTGAGAAGAAAGGCAAGTTTGAGCCTAATTGGCTTGGACCATATGCGATCACAACAAAATATGGATCAGGTGCTTATCAATTGGCCACTCTTGAAGGAGATCCTTTGGATGAGCCTATGAACATCATGCACCTGAAAATATTCTATGCATAGTTTTCAGAGGTTACCAGCTTTAAAAAAAAAAAGTAAAAAAAATCACGAAAAATGCAAAAAAAAAGCAAAAAGAAAAGAAAAATCAATTCGTCTATCAGTGAAAACAACTTTGTTGCATTATGGGCAAGTATCTTGGTGAAAACCTGGTTTCAGGTGCCAATGTAAATAAGATAGATCAATCGTCTGCTCAGATAAACTAGCTTTTTAGGGTTGAGACTTAAGAGTTTCCATCTCCCCCAAAACAGTCTCTCAATTTTCCATAGTGTTCATGAGAAAATTCTGCTTCACACCATCACATGCCCTACCCCCCACCTCCTTTCCACACAATAAAATCAAATATTCTAATGTCCTTCATCCACCTCCATCCCCCATGCAGTAAGGAGGATTGTACAACTTTACTTACCAAATAAAAGAATTTGTGTAGGATGACTCTCATTTTGATCCCCAATCAATTCCCTTACCCCCTGCTCGCTTGCAGCCAGTTGTCTCCTTCATTCTTTAATCCATGTCATTGCATAAACCTTCAAATTCATCACCGACAAATATCAGGGTTAATTGTATCTTCATTAGGAAAATTGATACGATGACCCTGCCATATTCACTCCTACTTTTCTCGTCCCCCTACATGAGATAATTTCTTTGTTCAAACTATGAATAAGGATCGTCACAACATACTGAGCTTTTATTCCATCACACTAAGCTTTCCCCTGATCTTTGAGCTTATCTCATCAAGTTGAGCTTCTTCTTGACTTGCACATCATCCAAACATGCATCCATGAGTGCTTAACCAAGTTCCAACAGTCAGTCTCATATCCGCATTCACTTGCATATTCCATCTTCTCTATTGCCTATCTAGTCCCATCAATCACCTCTGCCCATCGGGATGTATCCTTCCCATGTCCTACAAATTTTTCATCATCCTAAGTCCTACTCTTGGCAAGAGATGTCAATTGGCCTTGTGCATTTTGTTTGCATGATTTGGTTTGCTGTTTTGATTTGCATCTTTATGTCCTATGGCTATAACCTCTATCTACGGTTGCCAGCATCATTCTATATCTTGGCATGTCTTAGGTTAGTGTACTCTAGGGAATGTTTTTGTGGTATGGCATGTTTGAGGGTCTCTATTGTATGAACCTGTAGTCCTATATCTACATCATCATGGTGTTTGTGCAATTGTGTACAAGGGATATCTATTGTCTAAGAGTCTAGTCCATGCCTTGGATCCTCATGGCATTCTGATTCCTATAATCAATAATGTAGATCATCCTTGGCAATATCAAAACAAGGTTTTCTCTCCACATATACACAATAACAAATCTACCCCCAATTTCATCCATATCACTTGCATTTTATCCCATCTCGCCCCTTATGCATTTTGGAGACCTCAATTTATTCACTCCCCCCCCCCTTTTCCCCTCCTTTGTTTCATCCTATATCATTGTATCATGATTGGCACATTACCAAAATCATTATTGTCATTTCATGTAGTTGCATTTTCATTTAGCTACATGTCTTATTAAAGTGTATATTCATTCTAGGTTCATATCTCACACAAATGGTAAGGTGGGCCATTAATTACCCTCCTTTATTTTTTTAATCATTAATAATAACACTATTCAATATAAAACATTTGTAGATAATTATCACATTTTGGTAAGTTAGTCGAGAACAAGTTCAAGATACTTTCTATCTGAATGAGAATTCTCATTAAGGTTTGAAACTCATTGCATTTTAGGTGCATGGCATTTCATTCACATCCAACCTAATTCATCATAATAATTACATTCATATCATTTTAAGTGCATTGCATTTTCTTCATTATATTTATCCATTGCATTCATTTGTTCATTTATCATTTTTAGGTGCATTTCATTATTAAGTACATTCATTTCACCTATTGTTGCATACTCAAGTTTGCATAATACATTCATCAAATCACATCACATACATATAGGACATTGCATACATCATCGATAACCATATTAAACAATCATTAGGTCATTATCATGCATCATACGATAAGCATCAACATAACATGGTAGATCAAAAATTGTATATCATATCGGTATACATCATGAACATAAATCTTGCACCTACAAACATGTTAGGAAAATCATATATATAGCATATGCATACATATCATACTCATCCATCTTGTATTACAAATAGATTAGATCACATGCACATCATAAAATCAAAGATCAGCATCCATTCCATATAAATAATGATCAAAGTCCATGAATAGTCCATAATAAAGTATACATACATGCACCACCAAAAAACATGTCTCATATATATCTCAAAAAATGAATGTGTCTGATCATAATACAATGGTACATCTCCTAGGGGTCAAAAAATAATAATATGTCACATATATATTTGAGTGCTATCCTGCACTCTCTCTATCTCCACCTACCCCTCCCCCTCCTGATGGACCTGCTGCTAGTGGCCAAGGTTCCCTCATACCCACTGCTCCCCCAGACTACTGGCTCTAACCCATGTGCAAATGGATGCTCTAAGTGAAAGAGACAAATATTTGATTTGCATGAACTACCCCATGGTATAGATCCCTATAATACTGAGCCTCCCATGCCAATCACTCAAACCGCTGTTGACCGACTATGACCTTGTAAGATACTTTCACCAGTCTGCCTAGGATCAATAGTTGTTTGGCTACATCCCTCTCTCCCCACAGTCTAACTACCTCCACCTCTTTCCTACTCAACCTATCTCGAAGTCTCTCGAGCTCGTCATCCAGTCATTATACCTCCTCTCACAGCTGCTCATTCGCTCCCCCACTCCTCACCTCCTCCAGTAGTTGCTCCAACTCATCCATGTCTTTCTACAGATCATCCCTCTCTCTAATGACAATCTATAGGTCCTCCCTCAAGGAATTAGCCTCATTTCTCACCTAACCCACCTCTATCTACAAGCTATCTTCCCTAGCTCTCTCGATAGCCAACTGGTCCTCCAGGCACTGTGCTTTGGCACTCTCACTGTCTCGCTCTGCCAAGACCCTGTCATATTCTACCTGAGGTACCTAACCTATCTATCCCTATCCCTATCTGTATCCTTGTCCAACCTCCTGTCCACTTGACTTTGGAATATCCATGGGGTCCTCTCATCCATCCCCACCCTCATCCTTTGTAGGTCCTTCATTGATCTAACATATCAGGACCTGTACATGTATGGGTACATATACTCAAAGTACCTACCCTCCTCTCCTCCCCCTCCATGAAACTTTTCGTCTACCTCTATCTCCTCCTCAATGTCTCCTTGCTTGGGCTCGTGTTGTCGCTGCCTTATCTCCAAGTCCATCCTTCTCACCACCGACCACCTCATCCACAGATGGTGTAAGCTCATCCTCCTCCAGCACCCCTGGTATGATGAGTTTGACTAGCCTGTGTGCCTCCCACCAATAGGTATAGACCCCTATGCAACCTGGGTCCTCTCTGACCTATAGTCTCTCATCCCATAGTACTGACAGTGCCCTTTTCCAAGTAAGCCTGACCTCAAAAGGTCCCACTATCTCCCCCCATGTGGCAGACTTGCATGTGATACATGGGTGGGTCCGCTCATGTCTGACTATATCCTAGACCACACTGAACTATCTTATCACCTGATGGGGTAGGTACTGATCAATGACATGAATGGTCCAACCAAATAACCAACACCCGCTCTTGACCCATGCTAGCTGCCAATCTCCCTGCCATCTCTCACTATCCATATATGGTCACCAAAAAAGAACATCACCTCATCAAATAATCTCCTCCAAAGCCACAACGCACCTACCCTAGTATAGTGGAGTAATCCCCTATACTAATCCACATATGGAAACCTCTGTCGCCAATCTTGGACCCCCACTAGCCAACTGACTGTGATGTAATCCCATGACCAGATGTGAAGCAGCGTAACACCTATGTCAAGGTTCCTGTAACCCCGATAGACACACATATGCATATCATGGTAGAGCTGGCCCAACATAACCACTCCCCATGCCTACTCTACGCAATCCTCCATCATATTATACACACAGCGACTCCAACCAATAGAGAACCCATGGTCACTCAAATCAAGCATCTTGCGCTTGCTAATCAATCCCCAGATGAATAATACCAACTGAGGAATATTCTGAATCCGCATGGCCTCCCCGAGCCACATCCGAGTATTATCCATGGGAAGGTCATCATACTCACAAATGGTCTGAAGATAGTGCTCTCTCGCATCCAACCTGTACTCCAGTATGACGCCCCTGATAGGTACCTTTAGGATGCGCCAGACATCGAGAAGGGTGAAACTCGCCTCTCTTGTAGGAAAGTGAAAAGTACATGTCTCACTATCCCACCGCTCCACGAGCACCGTCATCATGGGAGTATGCGCGTGGATCCACGACCATCTCCCCACGAACCCTAGTCCTAGTGCATTCAAAATCTTGTGCTCATCTCTCCTCAACTACCTGTACAATGCCATGGTCAGTGGCCAATTCTCTTGGGATGTCAAAGGATCGATATCCACCTGCATCCAATAGATTCGCCTCATTAGCCCTCTTATTCTAGACTATTTTAGCTTATTCCTAGCCTACGCTACATATGGGGCATCTAACCAATCCCCCAACCCCTTTCCTCTATCCTTAATTTCCCTTTCATCCCTTCCAGGTGTAGATGTCATTTCTCCTTGGTAGAGACATCAAATCCATGGTAGAGATGTCGCACCACAGGCATAGACATCGATCCGCAATCTTGAACCCCCTGATCCCCTTTTCCCTATAGAACATCATTTGCGTAGACGATATTCGTCTATGTAGGTGGGAATTTCCCCTTTAGCTAGTTCAATGTTTGTGCAGGCGTTGATCCCCTGTACAGATTCCAAACCAGCGATCGATGTTTGCACCCCGACGCTTTTCCTCTCATTTATTGCCCTAATAAATGACCTAACCTACTAAATGACAAAGTGGGTTTGAGGTACATACCAGTGGGTCGTACTTAGTCGGTCGCTGGAAGAGTCTGACCCTCTCCACGCGATGCTCGTGGTGTGGGATTTGGGCCATTTCTCTCCTAGTGCTCTACGCTCTCCAAATCTCCAAGGTATGTATGTGACAATGACCCCTCCTTGAGCCCCGTGTGGCTTATATAGGCCCCCCCTCAGCCCTTTTTCTCACAACTCTTCCATCATCTTCTTTTTCTTCTCCCCTCACCATTTATTTTCTCGTCCTTTTTCTTTATTCCTGTCATCTTCTTTTTTTGATATTTTTCCCAGAAAATTTCAAATTTTCTAATTAAATTCTCAAGGGGGCATATACCACCCACGTCTTCATGCTAGGGCATCTTTCTTCTATCTTTTACCCATTGCCCATTTTGTTGTTGCATAAAAGAAGGGCAAAATGTAGATGTCTAAAATTAATTAAATTAAATATTTAATTAATTTAGCCTTACTACATAATTAATTCATTTAATTATGATATTCCCTTTACCCTTCTCAGAATTAATTAAATTAAATTAAATTAATTTGGTCACTATAGCCCAAATAATTAATTTATTAAATAAATAAATTATTCTCATTCTTATAAAGTCATCTAATTTATTAATTCCTCTAAGTCCCCTTTAGTTAATTAACTAGATCATGTGATTCCTACAAATAACCTTCTTCTAATCCTCAATAAAACTAATTAATTCTTCTAGAATCCCTTTTAACATTATTCTCCAATTTTTAATTCCTTCACTCATTCTCTCTCCTCTTGTCAAATCCTCCTAACTTGTCCACTTGTCTTCTAAACCATCATTAATCTTCTTAATCATTCTTTCTAACCATTTGCTAGTACGTAATCCTCATGATTAGCCACAAGTCAACTAATTGCCATAAATAGCTTGTCCAACTCTCAACCCACAACCTTAAATGCACCAACTTTGGCCATTTCAATGATTTCAAATTTTCTTACGTTCCTATGCACTCTCATCTTTCCAAGGAATTTTTAATTCCTTTTCTCTCACCATTATTCTATGCAACTCATTATTTAGGAATTTTTAATTCCCTTGTCCTCGCTCAAGGAATTTTTAATTCCTTTTTGTCTTCCCAATGTACTTGAGGATATCTTCCCCATGCACATTGTGGAGTGTGGAGACAAGAAACGTCTTTATGGAAAATATCTTGGTCTCCACACCATGTCCTCTCAATCCAATTCATCCATTTCTTTCAATCTTGGCCTTCCATTTCAAATCAATCTTGACCATCCATTCTCCCCCTTTCAAATCTATAGATTGGGTTCTCCTCCCCTTCATTTTCATCTTATACCCATGTAATCTTATGTTGCTAGTATAGATTTTGAATCATATCCATTGCATCACCACTATAGTCAATTGTAGGCATCTATAGTCATCTACTTGCAATAATACCTCATCCATCCATCCATATTATCACTTGTGTTGTTGTGTGTGGAGAGAAATCCACAACCATCTTGGAGCCAATCCAAACAAGATGAAGAGGGGCACATCTTCAACTTCATCCAAGGCTCAATCTGAAGGAGAAGACAAGATTTCAAGGTATAATGGTTTATGTTTGTTTAGTGTTTTGAATGTTTTATGCTTTATTTGACTAACCATTGCACTTGGAGTTTTGTTGCTCTTCAGATTCTAAGTCCATTAGTGATTAAATCTAAGATTTTTTTATGGTAAATATAGAATACTTTGGTCATTAAGACACTACCCTAAAGGTTCCAAAGACTTAAGTGGACTAAAATATTGATAAATAATGTAATTATGATAAATTTACTATTATACTTTTCTCACATGCAAGACAATTTAAATAGATGAAAATTATAATAAATTAGATAAATTGCCCAGAAAAATGATGTATGATTTTCAAGGTCTTGTTGAAGCCTCCATGATAATATAAAAAATGAAAGATATTAATGGTACAAAGTTGGCTGATGTAGACGTCAAGATAGGAATAGTTAAAGATTGTAGGAATCATGGATCCATGGTTATGCTAATTATAGTGTAGCACACATAGAGAAATTTCCATCTCCTTTGTAAAGTGTTAAAATTAATTCTAACATGTGCTATGGTGTATGAGCCAAATGCAAGAATATCTAGTGACCAAAATAGAAACATTATTCTAGATATTACCTTAAAAACAATCACATATCTTTTATGTTCCTTCTAATGTTGTGTTCACTAGTATGATAGAAAAAAGGGTGGAGACAACATACGAAAAATATGAATATGAAAATACCAAATTCCTTCACAAAAGCTGGTTATTTAAGGAAAGGAAAGCTATAAAAAAGATTCATAAGAGACTCACTTGTTCTAGTTTTAAAAAAGAGATTGGTGATATGATCAGCATGTTGAGTAAAGTGATGGGAAAATTTAAATATAAGATATAAAAAAATAGATAAATACTAGTTTTTAGTCACACGTATTATAGAAAAAGAATTTGAAGATTGGGTAGAATTGGTGAGTGATGATGTTGATATGTAGCTAACCACTGTATAGGTTAGTAGGAAGCTCACAATGACATCAAATTTAATTAATTTATTAACAAGATAGGTGATTTTTTTAGGATTGGTCATATGTAGAAGGAACAATAATGGATGATGAAGGAAAAAGAGAGTTTGAAAACATTATACTTAGCTAAAATCAAATGAATCTTAAAGACATTTTAAAGGGTCAATTATGTTTCATATAAATCCCATAATCTACAAGTTATCTAGGAATGTGTAACATCCCTCATTTGACTTATTTTTTATGTTCTTATGATGTGCTAGTGTTATTATCATTTTTATTGGTCAACACTATGTGGAATAATAATGTGTTCACTTTTTTGTGCTTGTATGCCATAAATATGTAATGACATAAATAATTATTAAATATCAATTTCAAATATTGTAAGGCTTTGTGTGGTAAGATGTATTGTACAAGAGGTACTAGTAATACTGAAGGTGAACTAAGTTTTGAGAATATAGTGACCCGAGAAAACAACGATTATATAATGCCAATTATAAACACCCACCCATTTCCATGCATGATTCCCAACCTCCAATACCTATTCATAGTCACATTAATTAAATTATCCATTTTCCCCTTAACGCTAAAGCAATATATTGGTTCATAATTTACTTAAATAAAAATATAGAATATGCAAGAATGTGATCTGGTATTGCTTCTCAAGTGAATTCCCTACAGACTACTCACTATTTAGTTCAAAGCAATAGGATAAGGAAAAGAAAGCAATAGTTACCCATTGTTTATTGTGTTGCAAAAAGGAAAACATGATTGCTCACTATTGATTACAATATAAAAGGTAAAGCATGAGAGAGACAGTAATGAACCAAAACCATTGTATCACTATTGGTGTCCTCGTATTTAATGCATTTTATCTTATAGTGAATTTTAAGCCATTGAATATGAAAATTACTCTACAACTAATTGTTTGTCTTATTCTACAACTTGACAACCCACACACATTTTCCTTTCAAACGATCAATCAATAATCAAAAGTAAATTTTAGTCAACAAAAATAGAACAAAATATTTAACCCTTTTCAATATAAATGAAATTTACAATTACAATCAGTAAATCAAATAATGACCATCCTTTAAATATACTACGAAGAAGGGAAAAAAAATCAATAGACAACTTTCTCTTAAAAGCATATGCTAACCATGATTAATTGCATGCCCATACAATGATTGAAAAGATAATCAAGTACCATAATTTTTTTTCTTAAAGATCACCAACGGCTCGAATTTATTCATTTCCAAAGGTCTTAATCAATCAGTCGCACCTAAAGCAAGTACTGTAGTCCTGAAAAATATTACCTCACGGAGAGGCTACTTGTAACGATAATTATGATTTAAAAGATGACAAACAAATAATATTGTATTATTTCTCGTCGTTTTAGTTTTGGATTGGTTGGTTGTAGGCATTTGGAGTGGACTTGAGCATCACAAATGTCTAGCATTAAATGGTAATATTAGTATAATTGTAATATTTTTTATTAAATGTTATATTATAGACTTGTGATTATCTGATTTAGTAAGGTTTGATTCTTAATTTCTATTCTTATAATATTATAATCTGATATTACAAAAATAAAGATGTCTATATTTATATAAAAAAAAATTAGGTAGAAGTTAAAAGGTTTCTTTATAAAATAACTAAAATTTACGTCAACATGCTTGTGCTTTCACCATATTTAGCTTGTGTTAAATCTCAACCATAACAACTAAAAGTTTTGATTTGAGAATGAGAATTGTCTACTTTAAAATTCAATGCACCATGATGAAATAGAATACTAAGAAGGAATATTGAGGTGTGCTCCTATTATATTTTTTAAACACATTTTCACACTCAATATGATGGATTGGCATGTTTATAGAAAAAAATTGTGGATAATGTTTTTACTATTTTTTATTATATTTGTAAGAAAATAAATATCTTAATATATATATCCGATTAAGTATAAATTATTTTTTATATAAAGTTGAGATATATAATTATAATAAGAGATATTTGGTTATGAGTGTAATGATAGAATAATGAAGTTTAACAATGCTTTAAACTGATTTATCTATCTCAAGTAAAGTACTTTTCTTAATTTGTTGATTGTATTAGAATATGTACCATTTCATCAAATTCTATGGTTCAAATATAAACATTGGATTCAATCATTATTGTCTTGAATTTGATCTTCAACATGAATTTGATATCTGATGTGCATGATGAATTTAATAGAATATGTGCTTGAAAACTTATTTGCATTTGTTTTCCTATTAGGTAAGCCTCTTAGAGTCATGTCTAAGAACATCATGTAATAAGATACATATGAGCTTCTGGATTTGGTTGTTTGAGCTTTCTTGCATCAACGTTTCGGATCACACTCTTTGATCCATCATCAAGACGAAAGAAATGAGAGAGAACAAGGAGAAAATGGATAATGTTGGAGACCTAGACAAAATAAGAAGAGGTGGACAAAGAGAGGGTGAGGGTACCAGGTAAGGACAATTGGCAGCCCAACATAGGGGAATTTTTTTGAATAAAAGCTATTGACCAAGACCACAAGATGAAAAGACCAAGATCACAACACTGAAAAAGAAAGAAAAAATAATAATAAGAGAAAACAAAGACCACAAACCCAAAACGTACTTTCATAATAGGGGAATTTGCTTACGTACTTTCATGCATACATCCACCCACCCACCCCCCCACACACACACACATATATTTATATATGTACAAATAAAAAATAAATATATATTGCTTTGCTTTATGTAATATAGTTTTTGTTTTCGTTATTTGGGAGATCTATTTTTATGTATGTGTGTTGTTTTTTCAAGTCTTCTTTTGATTCTATTTATGTGGCGTGTTTCCTTGTTGTTTTTCTTGGTCCCCTCCATGCCACACATACACATAGATTTGTTTTTGCTTATGTATGTGCATATATTTGTTTTTGGTGTTTATGCATATATAGGTTTTTATTATTGTATCATATATACATATGTTATACATGTATATAGATATGCATGTGTACATATACACATATTTGTATACACACCCACTTATATATATATTTATTTCTTTTTTGTTTCCTTTAGTTTATATGTTGGATTTGGGTCTTAGTTTTTTGTTGTCCTTTCTTCTTTGTGGGTTTTAATTATTGTTGGGTTTTTTAGTGTTCTCTCTTGTTGTCTCCCTTCCTTCTTTTTGGGTGGTCTCCTTTTTTATTTTTTTTATTATTAATTTGGTTTTGTTCTTGTTTTTTTTTTCTTTTCAGTATTGTGATCTTGTTCTTTTCATCTTGTGGTCTTGGTCAATAGATTTTATTCAAAAAAAATCCCCTATGTTGGGTTGCCACTTGTCCTTACCTGGTACCCTCACCCTCTCTCTATCCACCTCTTCTTATTATGTCTAGGTATGCAACATTATCCATTTTCTCCTTGTTCTCTCCCTTTTCTTTCATCCTGATGATGGATCACAGAGTGTGATCTGAAACGTTGATGCAAAAAAGCTCACACAATCAAATCCAGAAGCTCATATTTATCATACTAATGGATTGTAAAAATCTACTCATATTGATCATGTAATAACTTGCCCAGTGGATTTATTTTAGCGGACTTATCCTATTTTCCCTTTTACCATATATTATAAGAAATAGCAATAATTTTGATTTATTTCGAGAAGCTATATCTTGATTCTTTTTAGCCCCATCTAGTACATAATGTCTATTATTATCTCCTAGTTTCATATCCTATAGCCGACATACCTTTATTTTATTGGCATTTAATTTCCATATCTATTTGTATCTGTCATATGTTCAACTAAATATTTTAATTCTAGCACTATAAAACTTCTTGAGTAAATTTTGATAAGTTGTTATGTAACAGCCCACTAAGGAACCTCAAAGGACTAACAACTAACCAACTGAAATAGCGTAGCAATATATTTTCTTTTTTAAATAGAAACACATTACAATCATAAACTCATCTTTTAACTAACCATTATAAATGCACAAGCAAAAGATAAACATGCATAGAAAACTATGTCCTCTTGTGGGTTCCCTAACGTCACTACTACTCCTACACATGGTCTAAGATACATAAAACATAACTGAGATAATGATAACATTACATAAAACATGAATAACCACAGCTGTCACTAAGTTCATTTTAAGCACCAAATCAAGTGTTCCTACTATAAACGTTTTGCATAAGATATGATAAATTGTCCATCCACATAGGACTAGTCGGTACCAACACTGTGCTACTTAAAATCTACTCTAGAATTATGTGAATACAAATTACATTAATTCGATTTGCATCATCCTCCATATGGAGTGTCTAAAATACAATAACAATTACAATTACATTGCTTCATAATGATACATGACATATGCTAATAGAATAACTAAATAATATGCATCATGAATAAGGAGATATTGGAAAGTAGATGAGAAGGTCCATCCAAAGCACATGAACAAGTGCACTAGTCCCCGATGGAGGTTGACAATAGCCAACCGATGATATGAAACCCTTAGTTCCACCCCACCATTCTCAGGAAATAGACACAAGGCCTCCCACACACAAGAAAAGTAGGCCAACAACACCAACATCCAAAGGAAACGAGATATACACAAGGACAATTAAGATACACCACAAGGTTCCACCGGAGACTTCTATACACAACCACATGGGATAGGGTTATAAGATACAAATAGGAAAGGGTATCATCACATTGCCTCAAAATGAGTTTCCCTGGCAGCCTCTATAGGCCTCGATGCACATTTGATAGCCCATGCCGAATCAAACAATCCTTTCATAGACACAATATGGTTCAATTATGCCAGATCAATTTTCCTAGGACAAACAAGCCTTCCCACTTTCATCCTTAGTCTATACAAGAACTTAAGGCCATGGGCAAGGAATCACCATTATCTTGTTTCCCTGGGTTTCCCTGGAAACCACTTGAGGGTCCTTGCACCCAATTGTGATCCACTTTCCCTAATTTTCACCTAGACACCTCTAACCTAAGGTTCTATCCAAGGAATGATAAACATCTATAGCATAGATAAATCATAAGAATCATACATAAGTCCATAATCAGAAATCAAAATCAAATATCATACATATGGCCTCTCTAGGCCTTAGTCATCAAGGAAACCATTTCCAAATGAAATTAAATTTTCTTTTTCTACAACAAAGCATATAAAAGAGCATATGAATTAAAAAATTAACCCAAATTAGTTCTACTAGATCCAAAACCACAAGATAGATAGGGTACAAGATCAAACTAAGCCTCCTAGATGCTACGAGAACCAAAACAATATCCAACAAAAAAATGTACACTAAAACCCAAATCCTGTGCATTTGTAGGTCAATGCTACATATTTGCAGCCCAAAACTATACATTTTCATCCCAACAATACATAGTTGAAGCCAGAAACTACGTAGTTGCATGGAACCCTATGCATTTGAATGGGGATGATTTTGGGCACTCAATCAGGTAACCAACTGACTCCAAAAATAAAATCAAGAAACAAACCATTTGAGATAGGTTTTACTAGCTTATATAAACTCAACTGAATCATCCCCAACAATCATGCATAGAAAACAAGATAGAAAACTCTCAAACAACCCCCAATTTTCCAAAGAAAATGATAGCATTTCAACATATAACTTCATTTTCATAACTAGGAATTAAAACAATTTATAGATTGAAAAGAAAGGTACTAATTTACACAATATATTTTCATTTCAAATACATAAAATCAAAGAACATACAAAGATAAAACAAAAAGGGTAATAAACCCTACCTCGAATCCTGCAAAAACAAAGAGAAAGAAGGAAGCACAAAATCAATCCACGAACAACAAGGAGCTTACAACCAGCAAGAAAACCAAAATGCAACAATAATCCACCAGGAAAACCTTCTACTAAAACACAAATCCTATCTCCCAAAATATCTTCAAAATCCTCTCTCCACAAGTATGAAAATCCATCCAAAAACCCTCTCCAAAACTCACAAATTCATTCTCACAAAATTCTCTCCAAAAACACTATCAATAACCATCCTTTTTCCTCTAAAAAAAAATCATAAAATAATAAATTCCCTCCCACAAATACGTATATAAATTAACAACCAACCCCCAAAACATAACTATACAAATCAATATAAAAATCTATTAATTAAACTTCACATAAAGTGCAACCAACTCCCACCAACAATAATAAATAAATATTAATAACCAATGCATTGAATTCACCCTACTCCAAAATAATTACTCAAGTGAAGATATTAATTAATTATGACTCCACCACAACAAATGCATTTACTCGTATTAATATGCTCACAAATCACAAAATATTATAATATTAATGTAAGCCATTAATATCACATAATAATATAATATTGATAATAATAATAATAATAATAATAATAATAATAATAATAATAATAATAATAATAATAATAATAATAATAATAATAATAATAATAATAATAATAATAATAATAGTCATAAATACTTACACCATTAATGATATTACCAACTCATAAATATTATTAAAAACACAACACATGAATGCACATGAACATAGCCTAGAGAGAACATCATTTGCCACATCACCAAAGGAAACTGACTAAAGGATACAACCATTTCCTTTATGGCAATTCAAACAAGTAATCTCAAGATCAATGTTGATTGTCCTAATATGGGACAATTTCTAGGGCTTAGTCAATGTGGACCTCAATTCTATCTCTATTACCACCATTGAGGATATTTTAGGCATTCTCAAACCTGTGAAGTGAGGTGGAATCGATGCCTAGCTAGTACTTACATCACCTAAACATAAAATACTTGCACAATGTATATAAACATATGCATATCTAACAATAACATCATAATCAATCCTCCAATAGAATCACCTAAAATATATATTATTACTTCATACTCCATCATAATCATGACACTTCATCTCATATAAAAATATCAAGAAACCATTATCACTAAACCCTATTATCATCATTACACCCTTATCATATCAAAACCACTAGGACATCATAATTTCAATCATAAACCCTAATACCACTAATAGGTCCTTAAAAGTGTATGCCATCATAACATAGTCATGTTCTAAAAAACACACCCATTATATACATTAGCAACCTTCAATAAAATCAATTGAGTAAGCCTACTTCTAATAGGCAACATGCTACTAAATCCAAGATAAAGCAAAAGAAACATAATCAAGATACAAACATAGAAAGCATTATCCTCAATCATAATTCATTTCCCAAAGGAGATCATATAATAAGCATGGTCAAAAAAATCTACTTGTTAATAAAAAATTCCATCGATATTAATTAAGCACCTCCTAATTATCACAATCAAGATATTTTCACATCATAACTAGGCATCTTCATATTCACATAAGAAACCAAAACATTAAATTCATTGGAAGGGGATTATAACATCACATGCATTCTCATCTATTTAGATTATGTGATATCATCCCTTTCCATCCAACATCCATATAACATAACAATGCTTCTTTCATTAATTAACCATATTAGTAGGAACTTTATCATCGCAGTGACAACTAGATCTAACAAACATCTCTTTCTACACTCATTATTACTATATCACTTACATCATCTGCATTAAAGAGTAGGTTCAATTTAATAGTACCTACTTTATCATGTGATGGTTAGACAAGTATTACATCCTCCTCACCTTGGACTCAACTTACTCTTGGAAGTCACAATGCTTAGATGGAAACATAACACACATTAGTCCTGAAATTTTTCTTAACCACTCTAAAATATGTGCCCCCTTTTTTTTTAATATAAGCAACAAAATTACTCATTAAAAATATTAAGCATATGAAGTAGTTTCCAAAACCAGTCATTATAAATTCAAAATCTATACATACTCATAAAGAACAACAAGATACATAACTCTTCACTAACTCGAGTATAGTAAGCACACCAATACTCTATTTCATTTAATATACCATAACTTGTAATAGACATTCTAGCATGATATAACTTCATATTTTAGAATTTTCATAAAATTATTGACATCCATAGGACTCAATAAACCTAATACGCTTACACCCTTGAATCAAGATAATACATTTCTAATATCTATACACAATAATTACATGAAAAGATAAGCATTATGCATAATCAATACACACATACATACCAATCTACGCCACTGGAAAGTACATAACACAAGGATACATAAGAGAGCATGTCACTCCAGACAAAGATTTTGTAGTATACTGCATACTACATGTGTGAGAATCTATGGATCGCACAAAGGGGAAGAGAGAATATGTAGTATGTCGAATACTACATGTGTTGACATCAATGCCAAAGGGGGAGATTGTTCGCATTGTGTTGTCATTGATGTCAACTGGTATAGGATGGCTACCGGTATAAGAGATGTATGTGCAACACTGTCATTGATGCATACCAGATGTGATGTCTTTGATATCACCTTGTGTTGCAGATCACCGATAAGGTAAGGAAGAGAATGTCATTCAGTACAATGACCACTATATTCACCGGTACACAAGTTAGTGTTTGACTTGTGTTGAAGATATGAACATGTTATTGGTATAGTCTGTCACCAATAAGGAGAGGATGTCAACTGGTAAGTGATGTGTTGATAGTGAGTAGTTTCCAACCGACAAGCTTATGAACACTGTACAAGCAAGGTGAGCAAGATCCTTGGATGTTGATTGTGATGAAGAGGTGGAGTGTTATCAAGAATCACATAAACAATAGAGGAGAAGGATGTACAGGCCACCAATACACTGTGTGGATGCAAAACAACAGGACTCCCACCAAATAATGATGCAATCACCATTTGAAGATAAGGCTGATAATAAGTGTGCCCCAACTGGATCACATGTGCCTATTTGAAGATATGCTGCTAAAATAGGGAATCCACATTGGTACATTGCAGGAGGAAGATGACAACAATCCACTCCCATTGGTAAGTGGAGCTTATCTCCTATTATGCATGGAATGCATCATAGTCCATTGAGATAAGAGATAAGAGTAGAAGGAAAGTGATTGAAGGCTTACACCGGACCTACTGGTGAATCACAAAGATTCCTCAAGTGCATGAAATCAGGGATATGCATTGGACTGACAGTGGAGACATGATGAGTTGTAAGGATAGATGAAGAGTGATGGGTTTGTCACTTCGACAAACCGGTTGAGATGATGTTCGCGCCAATGATGAATAAGGCAAGGCTAAGCAACTATAGATAGAAAGTGCAACTGGTATGAAGATCCCTCAGATGGAAATAGCTAAAGGTTGATGGCATGGTGTCATCAAGGTGTTTACCGATATGTATGTCCACTGATAATATAGACAAAGTGTAGATGCAGTAGACTCCCATCTTATGAAGATGTGCATAAGGTAGGTTAGCAAGAGTGTTGACCGGTTGAGTGTTCCATAGGAAGAGAAGAAAGGCACAAGGTTGATGGCAGACCGGTTAGGGTATAACCAGAAGGGTTATGTGTAGGGGAAAAACTGAGACTAAGTGTGAAAACCATAATCCCACTCTCATACACACTCATGGAATACAAAAGATCCTAGGGAGGTAACAAATGTCGGGTACTTCTTATGAGAAAGAAAGAGCCATGGATTACATCTTAGGTTTTCTATTCGATTGTTGTAAATGAGAGAGAGGAATGATGCACAATGCAATCTATCCTAGAGAGAAAGTAAGCAAACAAACCCTAATCTGAGAATACAGATCATAGAACAACTGATACACTACTGAAAAGTACAAATCAAAAGGAAAAATTAGAGGTCCACCTATGTTTGAAATTTGAGCAGAAATATCCAAGACCAGGGTTCCACGCTACTGTCCTGATTCTGCAATTATGGAGTTGAAACTGACAGGAGGGATTCTGAGACCTGCAAAATGTTGTTCTGCCAACTCCTTCTAATAAAGGGCGGGACAATGGCACCATGCCACTTTCCTAAGAAATACCAGGGCTCCACTCCCCTATCCTTGGGGTTTCTACCAAGATCTGCAACCCATAACTGTCCCTGTGTGCTCTTTGATCCCCAAACTTCCAACAAGCTCGGATCCGAACCTGTGCCTGAAGCTGAAAAAGAAGGTTTGGTGGCTATATAGGGGTTTTCCTTATTCAAACCCCCATGTTGGTGATTTTGACCTCCATGAATAGTCGATAATGTATTGAAAATGTGTGTACAAAAACCTTGTGTGTGTGAAAGATCCTAAGAATGAAAGTAAACAACCTAGAGCAACCCTAAAGAGTAAACCTTAATTGCTTATAATTGACAAAGTAAATTCTCTAAATCCATGATGCAAAGTGATCTAAAGCATGAATATGAATCAAAATGAAGCTTATGCAAAGACAAGAAAACAACATGAAACCATACCCAACCCCGAGGGAGAGGTACAAGCCAATCGTCAGTCGGTGATCTCCTATTGTTCTTCTACATCTTCAAAAGCCCCCAATTGATAAAATGATGCTTGATGAATGTTTGATGGATGAATGTTTAATGTTGTTGAAGACTTCAAATATCTACTCTTTCACTACAAAGAAGGCTCTAATATTCCAAAAACATGTTCTTAGATCCTTAGAAGAAGACCTCTTCAAATGAGGAAAGAGAGCTCTTAAGTATGAAACCCTAGATCTTAATTTCATGTTTAGGCTGACCTAGGATTTGAATTTCCCATTGATATTTTTGGGTTAAGAATTATTATATCATAGGATTGTGCTCCTAAAATTTTGGGGAAAAAGTCATGAACCATGTGCATTCACGCCATAGTCTGATTAACTTTTCACCAAATTTTTAGGGTTGTTAGATATGATGATATTAGAGCACATACCAATGTTATACGACTGATTTCGAGATGTTTTTATATGCAAAATCATGGCTAAATAGTCAAAATAAGATATAATTAGGGTTTATGATTAAATGATTCATTGGAGGAATAAGATGAAAAGGGGCACACTTAGGGTAAAGGGCCCAACTTTATAATATGTAAAGTGATGAGACATGACCTTAGACCTAATTAAATTAATTAATTAAATTCTTAAAGGGAAATGAGAAATGCAAAATGCAAGACACACTAAGGCGAGTACTAACCTAAGTATGAAATTGTACCACCCTAGAAAGGGTGTACAATTTATGACACTACATTTATCCCCCACTTTAGCGGTCATATGATACTACGTGCATATGCAAGCTAAAGTACATAAAAGTAAACATCATTTGAAAAAGGATATATCCATAAGTTGTCAAACGAAGCCCCTAGTGGTATCTACAGTACATAGTTAGGAACCACACCCTACAAAACCACATGCTAGATCACAAAATCACCTAACGCTTACTAAGGAAGGTTATTAAATTCGCGGGTAGCTATATGCCCCCCTATTTCAACTTGCTTATTAGTGAGGTGAAAGAGGGTATCATGTTTTCCACAATGAATTGTGATAAACATTTTGATGAAGAAAGTTCACAAAAATGCTTGTTTACTTATCCAAGCACATTATGAAACTAATGCGAAATGAGAGGGTGAGCTCGTGATTCCAATGCCACCAACGGTGCGAGAATTGGAGCTTCCTATCTCAAGATATGATAGATTGAAGAAAAAGTGCCAAAATTAGGGTTTTAACTTAAAAACATAAAGTGAAAAAGTGCATAACACATAAATATGAAAGTGGCACCTTCATTTGTCACTTTCTAAGTTTTGGTACCATTCACTGCAGAGGATCCCACATACAAGCCACCATGCCTCAATGTCGACTTGAGTGACCTACGAGGATGGAGATCCTGCGGTAGTCTATACTTGCTAGCTGACCGCTCGATGAGGTGAGTTGACCATCCGTTGACTCCATTTAACTTTTTCATGCTTTCATAGTTTTAGAAGTGATGATGCCATTGCCTTGTTTGAGCCCAGGCCCCTTCTTCAGACACCTAGGGTCCCTAGGGCACCTTGGTCCTCCTAGGAAACCATGATCCCAAGGGGGCGCCATGGTCCTAGTAGGGCACCATGGTCCTAGTACGATGCCCTGGTCCACTTAGGGTGCCCTGGTCCCTGTTCGAGGTGACCAATGATGACACAGGATCAAGGGACGAATACTATAACTAATAGAATTATTGCATTGATTAGATGATGATAGATGATTGATCGATTAATGATGATAAAATTTTTTGCATTTTGTAGACACTACCATACATCTGCGAGCATACCATCGGTACCACCTTTTGGAGCCTTCAGGAGAAGATCCCAAAGCTGATAGTAGGAGAGAGGGATTTTCTATATGTAGTGGGCTTGTGGGATGCAATGACCATGTTGACCATTTGATTTCATTCTGTGACGTTGATGGTATTGATGGAGAGGTTGGATGCAGATACCTCAACGTTCTCACTACCTATGGGGGAGATGACGGTCACCCTTCCGGATGTATACCACATTCTGCACATTCCCATTAGAGGAGAGACCATGAGATACCGATCCAACTGGACAGAGGAGGATTATAGGGGAGAGCAAGTATATGCTGTGGGGAGACTGACATGTAGCAAGACGAGGGGCCGCATCATGGTTAGATAGCTCCTACACCCTACCGGTAAGGTTTCATTAGTGAGGTGACTCATGATTGTGACACTTGCATTAGCCATGTGCCCTAATGGGTGTGACACATATATGCATGGAGGAGTCATCTACACCATGCGATCTATGGAGACACACACGAGAGTATACTCTTGGGGTCGAAGCATGCTTGCGCATCTCTATCACAACCTTGGGGAGTAAGTATTTGAAAAGGGATGTAGCCTAATGACATGCACACTACTACAGGTGTGGCTATTTGAGAATATTACCTACACTAGTCCTAGTGGAGCCCCCATAGAGATAGTCCCAGAGTAGCCTAGTTTATACGCTTATCTTCTTACTCATGAGTTATGATTCAACGATCTCCTATATTGGAGGTTGAGCTTAGATAAACTTACAGCGAGCGAGGTCATATGGAGACCCTACCTCAAGATATATGCTAGTATTATGGATGTGTTGTATTGGTTTTGTCATTGATGTCAACACTTGTCAACACCTATCCTTTTGGAGATATTTTGTTATGTTCAATGGCATGTTTAGTGACTTATGCACAGTCACCGGTATTTGGTTCACCGGTAGGTTATATTGTTCACCAACACTGAGGATGATCTGTTATCATCTGGAGATCACTCGATTATGTCAAAGACATGGTTTGGACACTTGGTTTTGGTGATTTGGTTATTGGTCTAATCGAGTTTGCATATTTTTTGTTACTGACAAATTCGTCTAAGTTATGGACTGACATGCGTTATCTATTCCAGATCAGCACGACACGTTATGGAGATGATTTATTGATTGGTTATTATTGTAAATGCATTAAGCTGACATGATGCATCACATATTGATTCATTTGTAATTGATTTAATCGTAATATTAATAGTGAGCTGACCTACACATTTGGTCTTAGGTTTTGGTATATATGTAAGATCTCATTTTTGAGATTAACATGGTAGTAGAAGAGGAATGTAATAAGGTATATGTGAATATAAGCAAAGCTAGTCACACATACATCATTTGAAGATTAAAGGGAGGTTTTGAAGAAGATAATCAGAGATTAACTAGTACTAAATCTAGCATATGAAGATGCCACTTTGAGCAGTACATTATCATTGGATTTAACCATCCAATTGTATTTAGTGTGACTCTAATTTTTTGATTGAGCAGTGAGCTCTAGGCAGTTGGCCTTTCAGCATGTGCAGACCCCATTTGTACACACATACTATCTACAGTAGGATCATCTGATTGTGGGTAAGGTTTCCCACCATAGTTTTCCCCTTACAAGGTTTCCACGTATAAATATTTGTGTTATGTGTTGTGGATGTTATTTGTCTTTATGTTTCGTGCATTAAACTTTACCAATATTATTATTAATTGTTAAACTGTCAACCGACATTAAGTTTGGTTTACTGGTATTATGCATCAAGTTTGATTAAGTTATATTTGGGATGAAATTATTAGACAACTGATTCACTCCCCCCCCTCTTAGTTGCCTCCAGGTCCTAACAATTGGTATCAGAGCTAAGTCCTCTTTTTGCAGAAGTTTGACAACTTGAGGAGATTCTATGGCAACTAACTATTTCAGGAAGGACAGTTTGAAACTTTATGGAACTAACTATGGTATATGGAAGATCAAAATCGAGACACATCTGAATTTCATTAGAAGAGATATATGGGATTTTACAAAGAATGCCTATGTTGGTCCTACACAGAGTCAACCTAATCCACCAAACTTGGCTTAAGATCAGGAGAATGATTGCAAAGCAAGAGAAGCACTTTTGAGCACATTGTTAGATCAATAAATCATGGGATTATCAAACCTATCTACTGCTAATGCTATTTGGGATAAATTAGAGACATAGAATGAAGGTGATACCACTATCAAAATTGTAAAACTGGAATGCTTCCAGGTCAAGTATGAAAATCTTAAAATGGAAGAAGATGAAAAAAAATTCTGCTTTTATGGAAAGAGTTAATGAAATTGTTTTGGGTATCGAATGTTATGGAGGATCCTTAAGTGAAGATGAGATTGTTTCTAAAGTTTTCAGAGAATTACCACCTACATACAAAATGAAAGTAACTACTATAAATCAATTGAGAACAATGCCTAATACATTAGTATCTAGAGATACCTTGGTTGGAAAACTTTCAGCTTTTGAACTTGAGGAATTGGGTCCTGTTGCTACAATTAAGACAGATTTAGCCTTCAAAGCATCATCATCTGCAACATCATCGTCATCATCTCAGAAATATGATTGGAAAGCACTTTATGTAAGAGAACTTGAAGACATCAGAAGAGAATATGAAGAATTGGAAGAGCTTGCAGCACTATTTGCAAGAAAAATGCCTAAAGGTCCAGTTGGAAGTAAGTATGAAGGTAAAGGACCATTTAAATGTTTTAACTGCAATAAAATTAGTCATATGGCATCTAGGTGTCCTGATAGACATGCAAGATTGAAAGAAGAAGCTAAAAGAACATATAAGCCTAACCCTGAATATCAGAGATACATATTTAAGAAGAATAGAGACAAATCATGTTACTATGCTGATGAAGGAGTTACTGATGATTCTGATGAGGAACCGGTAGGCAATGGATGGGATTTTGTTGCCATAACAAAAGATCAACCAACACCTACTGTACAACTGGTAGAGCAGGCCCTGGTAGCTAAAATTGAAGAAAAGGATGAATGGATCATTGATTCCAGATGTTCACATCATATGACTAGTGATAAAACTAAATTCTTAACTTTTCAGGAATACAATGGAGGTCTAGTAAGATTTGGGGATGATAAATCTTGTTTGATCAGAAGAAAAGGCACTATGTATTTTGATGGTAAGCACAATACTGGCAACATTTATTATGTTAAAGGTTTGAAGCATAATCTTTTGAGTGCTGGTCAATTAGTTGAAAAGGGATTTCAATTACAATTCAATAATGGTAAATGCAAAATCATGAATAAAACTGGTTTGGAAATTGCAACCGGTAATTAGACCAGAGGTAATATATTTCACTTGAATAACAATGAGAAGACATGCTTGATTGCACATATTGATGAAAGTTGGTTATGGCATAAGAGACTTTGTCATGTGAATTTTGATTGCATTGTAAAGATTAGTACAACTAAGGCAGTAAGGGATTTACCTAAGATTGTAAAACCTCACAATCCGGTATGTAAGGAATGTCAATTTGGAAAGCAAGTTAGAACAACTTTTAAGAGTACCCCAAAGAAATCCAATAATGTTCTTGATTTAATTCATATTGACTTATGTGGTCGAGCAAGAACTAGAAGTCTACAAGGAGATAGATATTTTATACTAATCATTGATGATTATTCTAGAATATGTTGGGTTACTTTTCTTAGGGAGAAATCAAAAGCTTTTGGGAAATTCAAAATATTCAAGGTAATGGTAGAAAATGAAACCAATAAGAAAATCAAATGTTTAAGATCAGATCAAGGAGGTGAATTCACATCTAAAGAATCTAATACATTCTTTGAAGTGAATGGAATTAGAAGACAGTTATCAGCACCTCAGACACCCCAGCAAAATGGAGTTGTGGAAAGGAAGAAGAGAACTATTCTGGATGCAGCTAGAAGCATGATATCAGAAGAATAACCTATCTCATGTGTATTAGAGAGAAGCAGACAATATAACAGTTTACACATTCAACAGAGTTCACATCAAAAGTGAAACCGGTAAGACCCCTCATGAACTATGGTTTGGTAATACTCCTACTCTTAAATATTTCATAATATTTGGAAGCAAATGTTATATGAGGAGAGATAATTATATTGGTAAATTTGATCCTAGAAGTGATGAAGGAATATTTCTTGGTTATTCATCTAAGAGCAAGGCATATAGATATTTTAATAAGAGATTGCAGAAAATCATTATGAGTGCAAACATGAAGATTGATGAACAGTTTAGAGGTAATTCAAGGTCTACGGACTCTAAACTAACAGTTGAGATAATCACAAATGAACCTATACAAAATGCACCAGTACAGAATGTTGATCTAGTCACACTAATATCATTTGAGAATTTCACAGTGACTGAAGAACAGCGGCAAGTGAATACACCCAGGTATGTAAGTTTGAATCGCTCTGAAAGTCAGATAATTGGGAACAAGTATCAAGGAGTTATGATTAGAGGAAGACTGGAAAATGAAGAGGTATGCCTAATTTCTCAAATTGAACCAGCAACTATTAATGAGGCATGCGAAGATAAACATTGGATTAAGACTATGAAAGATGAATTGGAACAAATTGAAAAGAATAACACATGGACATTAGTTCCCCAGCCTAATAACAAAAATGTAATTGGAACTAAATGGGTATTTAGAAATAAACTTAATGAAGATGGTAAGGTAATCAAAAAATAAGAAAGATTAGTGTGTAAGGGATATTCACAGAAAGAGGGAATTGATTACAATGAAACCTTTGCACCGGTAGCTAGAATTGAGGTAGTCAGACTATTTCTAGCATTTGCAGCACACAAGAACTATAAAGTATATAAAATGGATGTTAAATGTGCATTTTTGAATGGTGATGTTGAAGAGGAAGTTTATATTGAACAACCTGATGGATTTTCTTTGACAAATGACATAGATATGGTTTGCAGGTTAAGGAAATCTTTATATGGATTGAAGCAAGCTCCTAGAGCTTGGTATGCTAGACTGGACAAATATCTTTTGAAGCTTGGTTACACTAAAGGTAATGCTGACAACAACTTATATTTTAAAGTGACTAATAATGACATCTTGGTTATTGAATTTTTTGTTGATGATATAATTTTTGGAGGAAAAGATGGATTGTGTAAAGACTTTTCTAATAAGATGCAGGAAGAATTTGAAATGTCTATGATTGGGGAGATAAAAAAAATTTTAGGATTGCAGATTTCACAGACTAATAAAGGTATATTCATATGTCAATCTAAGTACTTGAAATAACTACTAAAGAAATTTGGTATGGAAAACTCTAAACCGGTAAGTACTCCTATGACTACAACAGACAAACTATCATTGAAGGATGATACAACACCTGTTAATCCGACAAGATATAAATCTATGATTGGAGGTTTACTGTATTTGACACAAACAAGACCAAATATTATGAATGCAGTATGTATTGTTTCAAGATTTTATACTAATCCTAAGGAAAATCATGAATCAGCAGTGAAAAGGATTTTCCGGTATCTACAAGGCACAATAAATCTTGGTTTATGGTATCCTAAAGATGAAAATTTTGATTTATGTGCATACACAGATGCTAATTGGGTAGGAAATGTAGATGACAGAAAGAGAACCACTAACGGAGCATTCTTTCTTGGTAGCAGATTGATTTCATGGTTGAGCAAGAAATAGAGTTGTACATCATTATCAACAGCAAAATCAGAATATGTTGCAGCAGCAACTAATTGTACTATAGATTAAACAAATGTTGAAGGAAATAAAGGTAAAATGCAAAGAACCTATAATCATTTATTTTGATAATATGGCAACAATAGATATATCCAAGATTTCAGTATTTCACTCTAAAACTAAACATGTTTCTATCAAATTCAATTTTCTGAAAGAGAATGTTGAAGCAAAAGAAGTGAAATTAGTTTATGTGAATACTAAAGAGTAGATTGCAAATATCTTTACTAAGCCTTTGCCTAAGGAAACTTTTGAATATCTCAGAGAGTAGCTTGGGGTTATACCCTCACTGGTAGAGACTTAGACAGATGGAGATTGACATCAAACCAGCAATAATTAACAAAGAAACCTTTTTCCGGCTTTGATGAAGGAGAGCTACTTCTTAGGGGGAGTAGTTGGTTATAACAATTGGTATTTGTAATTAGTTCTATGAACTGGTTGTATCTGGTTTTTGTATTACTTTGGCATTTGATGTCAAAGAGAGAGAGATATCTATAAAAAAATACATTATCTTTTGAGGAGAGATTATTCATTGGGGGAGAGATATTATATATTTTGATTTCTGGTAATTGATCTCTTTGGGAGATCGTTGATTTTTTTGGTTTTTGGCCATCAATGTCAAAGGGGGATATTGTTGGTATTATGGATGTGTTGCATTGGTTTTGTCATTGATGTCAACACTTGTCAACACCTATCCTTCTAGAGATCTTTGGTTATGTTCACCGATATGTTCAATGACTTATGTACAGTCACTGGTATTTGGTTCACTGGAAGGTTATATTGTTCACCGACACTGAGGATGATCTGCTATCATCTAGAGGTCACTTGGTTATGTCAAAGACATGGTTTGGACACTTGGTTTTGGTGATTTGGTTATTGGTCTAATCGAGTTTGCATATTTTTTGTTATCGACAAATTGGTCTAGGTTATGGACCGGCATGCGTTATCTATTCTAGATCAGCATGACACGTTATGGAGATGATTTATTGATTGTTTATTATTATAAATACATTAATCCGACATGATGCATCGCATATTGATTCATTTGTAATAGATTTAATTGTAATATTCTTAGTGAGCCGACCTACACATTTGGTCTTAGGTTTTGGTATATATGTAAGATTGCATTTGTGAGATTAACATGGTAGTAGAAGAGGAATGTAATAAGGTATATGTGAATATAAGACGAGCTGCTCACACAGACATCATTTGAATATTAATGGAAGGTTTTGAAGAAGACAATCAGAGCTTAACCAGTACCGAATCCAACATATGAAGATGCCATTTTGAGCAGTACATTATCATTGGATTTAGCCATCCAATTGTAGTCAGTGTGACTCTCAATTTGTGATTGAGCAGTGAGCTCTAGGTAGTTGGCCTTTCTGCGTGTGCAAACCCCATTTTTACACACATACTATCTGCAGTAGTATCATTTGATTGTGGGTAAGGTTTCCCACCATGGTTTCAACGTACAAATATATGTGTTATGTGCTATGGATGTTATTTGTCTTTTTGTTTCATGCATTAAACTTTACCGGTATTATTATTAACTGTTAAACTATCAACCAACATTAAGTTTGGTTTACCGGTATTATGCATCAAGTTTGATTAAGATATATTTGGGATGAAATTATTAGAAAACTAATTCATCCCCCCTCTTAGTTGCCTCCAGGTCCTAACAATATATATTAGGGTAGGGATACATAGGCAAATGTTTAGAATGTAGAGGAACCATCTACTAGAGGGGCGGTACAACCATAGAGTCGTTCCCTTCTACTTCAACTGAGTTTGGTGGTAGTTTAGGTTTGAGAAGTGTGTTCCCGCTCATGTTCTTGTATACATCCAACACTCACGTGTGATGTCTATGCTAGGATCCATTCCTAGGCTTACCAATGATCAGATCGACATCACAGATTCAGACGGGTCAGATTAGGACATAGCAACAGATTATAGAGATGATTCAGGTGCACATCAATGGTACATCACATGGTGGGTGAGGACATACCCTGGAGCCATTTTCTCAGTAGACTTCCCTGGAGGGAACCCTGAACCATGGAGATAGTCAGGCAATAGAGAGGAACCCGATACATCTGAGGAGGGCTCAGATGATCAAGCTGACGACATAGAGCAGCATGAGGCATGTGGAGATGGAGACAATCCTGATACTGAAGAGGGAGATCAGGATGGAGATGATGAGGACAGAGAGGAGGATGACGAGGATGATGAGGAGGAGGAGGATGAGGAGGAGGATGAGTCAGATGTAATTCCTCATCACTCTAGGGAGGATACCATAGCCCTAGATCCACAGAGTTTCCCATTGTGGGAAGAGAGGGACCACATAAGGGGTCCTGATCTTGGTCCCCATCGGGCCTCAACCCACACCTACTGTACAAAGATAGTAGTGATAGATAGTTCAAATAACTGGAAGACAACTGAGAGGGGGGGTGAATCAGTTGTCACAGATTATCAGAACCATTAGCAATTAAACCTTTAATACCGAAACCCAAAACATTAATACTAGAATAATAGTTAAACCAATTAAGCATTAACAATAATCACATAATAAATACCATCCACATGACACCAAGATTTATACGTGGAAAAATTGGTAAAGGGGAAAAACCATGATGGGAAGCCTACCCACAGTCATATAATACTTCTGTAGTAAGTATGTGAATTACAATTTAGGGGCTTACACTTGCAGGAAGGCCAACAGCCTAGAGCACACTGCTCATCACAAAAGGAGCCTCACTGAATACAACCCAGAGAAGTGTTGAACTGTAAAAGATAGCATCTCCTATACCTGAGTACAATTTTGATTAAGCTCAATACCGAGGATAAAATCCTCTTACGTAAACCCAATTTGATCTTCAATGATCGACCAAATCCCCTGCCTAAATGATATTACATTATTCACACATTACATTCCTTTCCCATTCTCATATATGATCTACAATAAGATCTTACATCATATTTATATATAAACCCTCGACCATAAACAATCAGATCGGTCACCAAAAAATAAACCAATTACATGATTACAAAACATGTTGGCCTTAGACCAAACAAATAATATCCAACATATAAGACACCTGGAAACACATCAAGAGGTCCAATCCACACACTTCATTAAACTGGTCCATCACCTAGACCAATCAGGACCTAGTATAGGTCCACGTGCTATAGCAATGATCTCCATCCACCAAGTCTCGAACATGATTACCATCAGCATCCTGAAACTCCACCAGAAGTTGCACCAATACCACTTATGTAATTCATCAAATATCTTCATCAAAAGCTCTACCGGTGAAACCCTCACCATAACCAGAGTCTAGGCTTCTAAGTAAACAAGATAACATCCGATCACCAAACCAAAACCAACTTATTGAATATGAGCATGAGTATCATGAATAAGACAATTCTATAACCAAACTATACCGGAGCCTACCAGATCAACCAGAAACCACTCAACCTACCAGGACCAAAAGGGTATCGGTAAAGCATCCAAACAACTAGTGTTGGAATCAATGAAAAAATGTCAATGCAACACATAATCAGTTCCACCAAATGGCCAACCATCTCCCCCTTTGGCATTGATGGCTACACTAGATGTGAAAAACATCTAAGTACCAAGAAATGCCAAACAAGTCTCCCCCAATGGAAGACAACCAACAATCTCACACATATAGATGTACCAATGATATCTCTATAAAGCTCTGAATTATACATATATATCTCCCTCTATCAATATCTCTTCCCTTTTTTTTCTTATTAATATCTCTCCCCCTTTTATTTTTCCTTTCTCACATCAATATCTCTCCTCCTTTGACATCAATGCCAAAAATTTGACAAAAATATCAAAGCAAAAAAAACATAAACCACTGAATCACAAAGTTAACTACTCCCCCTGAGCAGTAGATTCCCCATATCAGTGCTAGAATGAATATTATCTCTGATAATGCATACCGAACTGATGCCAAACCACATCAATCAAGTCTCTATCAGAGGGCTAGAAACTCCCAATCTATCTCTTAAGTACTCAAATGATTCTTTAGGAAAAGGTTTAGTGAAAATGTCTGCAATCTTCTCTTTAGTGTTCATATAAACCAATAAAACTTCATTTGCTTCCACCTTTTCCTTCAAATAGTTGTACTTGATATAAATGTGCTTTGTCTTAGAATGAAATACTGGATTCTTTGATATATCAATAGCAACAGAGTTATCATAGTGAATAACTACCAGTCCATCACAATCCACCTTTATATCCTTCAACATTTGCTTCATCCATAAAACTTGTGTACAGTTAGTAGCAACAACAACATACTCAACTTCAGCAGTAGATAAAGAAGTACATGGTTGTTTCTTGTTGATCCAGGAAACCAACTTCTTTCCAAGAAAGAAAGCTCCCCTAGAATTACTTTTCCGGTCATCAACATATCCAGCCCAATCAATATCTATATATGCACATAAAGTAAAGTCATCATCGTTAGGGTACCACAAATCATATTCTGATGTACCTTGCAAGTATCTAAAAATACTTTTCACTGCAATCTCATATTTTTCTCTAAGATCACTCTAAAATATTGAAACAATACAAACAACATTCATTATGTCAAGCCTAGTCTGAGTCAAATAAAGAAGACCTCCAATCATAGATTTGTATCTTGTAGGATTTATCTGTGTAGAAACATCTTTTCTTGTCAATTTCTCACTTGTAACCATAGGAGTACTTACCAGTTTAGAATCTCCCATACCAAATTTCTTCAACAATTCCTTAGCATACTTAGTTTGACAGATAAAAATACCTTTGTCAGTCTGAGTAATCTGCAAACCTAAGAAAAATTTCATCTCTCCAATCATAGACATCTCAAATTCTTTCTTCATATTCTTAGAAAATTCTATGCATAACTTATGTTCACCTCAAGAAATAATGCCATCAACAATTCTTCAATAATCAGTATATTATCATCAGTGATCTTATAATATAAATTACTATCAGTATTACCCTTAGTAAAACCAAACTTCAAAAGATATTTATCCAACCTTGCATACCAAGCTCTAGGTGCTTGTTTCAATCCATATAAAGATTTCCTTAACCTACAAACCATGTTTGTATTATCTAATAGCGAAAAACCATCAGATTTCTAAATATAAACTTCCTCATCAAGATCCCCATTCAAAAATGCACATTTAACATCCATTTGATAAACCTTGTAGTTTTTATTGTTGGAAATTGACACTCTATTGGTTGGTTTCACTATGTTGTCATTGATGGCAACATGATTTTGTGTTCCAGCTTCATGTTTTGATTCTATGGTGTACCGGCAGACACTTCATAGATTCTACACCGGCACTAGCACTGACAAGATAGAAGGATTTCTTTACTCACCAACAATGCATGCCAACATGGTTTAGTAAAGGTTATCAGTATTGGAGGCTGACATATCTTGGATCCGACATCAGTAAATTGATTTTAATGTCTATGCACTTATGTTATCTGGCTGACATGTAATTTAATATTGTATATATCTTTGTAAGCCGACATAAGGCATGTAAAATTTGTATAGGGTATATAGGACAGTTTGATAGATCATTTTGATATAGATAAAAAAATGGACATGGTGATGGATATGTGAATGTAATATGATGTAAAATATATCTGAGAGATCATGTATGTGAGAAAATTATTGTAAGGGTTATTCCGGTAAAGGGTTTAGGGATTCAGACCAAAGTAGACAAATCTTAAACTAGAATTGTATTTTGGCATAGAAGATGCTATCTTAGCAATTCACACTTCTCTAGATTGTAGTCTAGAACTTTATGTAGTCAGTGAGGCTCCTATTGTGATTGAGCAATGCGCTCTAGGTTGTAAGCCTTCCTACAAGTGTAGGCCCCTCATATTTTGTAATATCTCTTCATATGGCCAGTGGATTGATATTCTGGGTCACAAATCCCACCGTGGTTTTTCCTCTTTAAATTTTTCAACGTATAAATCTGTGTGTTATGATTCTCATTTATGTGATTGGCTTATTAATTGCTTTACTTATTTCAATTCTGTCTATACTGATATACCTATTGGTGTATGCATGTTTTAATAAGGCTAAAACTTACTATTCTGGTATAACACTGATTCACCCCCTCTTAGTGTTATTGGTTTCCAACAATTGGTATCAGAGCCTTGTGCCTTGAAGGAAGTTTAACAGCTTGAGGAAGATCCTGAAACTGGAATCAATGAATATGGTGTTGGAGAAGCAACTTGAGGTGGCACTTGAATATTATGATGTTGAAAGGTTGAAGAACTTAAAGCTACAAGGTGAATTGAATTCTATTAAGGAATTCATGCTTGTCCAACAAGAGAGGCTATCATCTGTTCAAGCTGGGAAGAAGGAACTTTTGCAAAATTGGGATGATGAAGAGAAAAATGTACTTAAGGAACAATGTCAGAAATGGAGTCAGGAAAACATGGTTATAAAAAATGAAATGCAAGTTATAACTATGAGGATGTCTAAGGAGATTGAGGACATAAAGAAAAAGGAAGAAAATCTTGTTGTTTCCCTGAAGAATAAATTTAAAGAATGTGGTAGGTTGGTTCATGAAAATGATACGTTGAGAACTAATTTGGCACAATCCCAGAGTAATGAGCAAGATCTTGAGAAAAAAATAATATTACTAAGAGAAGATTCAACTACTGCAAGTGAGTATAAAGAAAAATTCAAGATCATCTCAACATAGCTTGATGAGTTATTGAAGAGACAGAGGCAGATTGGAGATTCCAGTGGACTTGGATTTGGGCAAGGACAAAGTTCTGGTACTACTAATAAAGATAAAAAATAGAAAGCACTGGTAAGGCAATTTAATGCTTATAAATTCAATGGTAGATATTTTGTATGCAATAGAACTGGTCAATGGATAGGCAATGTAGAAACAGAGCAAATTTGAACCCTAATGCTGGTCCTGGTACATGTTCTAAATGCAATAAGTTTGGTCATAAGACAAAATATTGCAGAATGAATGTTAAATGCTATGCTTGTAGAAAATTTAGACATATGGCTAATCATTGCAGGTCAAGCGATTTCACCAGTTTTAGAAAAGGAATTCGAAAGAAAAATGTTACATGTTATGCATGTAATGAGGTTGGACATATTGCTAAGTTCTATAGAAGCAGAAATCCACTGGTTAGTAATGGAGGATCAAATGAGAAAGAAAAAGAGAAGGTTAGTGAAATCCGGCAAGATCATACTCAGAGATGGGTTAGGAAGACTAAAGAACAATCATCAGATGGGAATGTCCCAGTTACTTATCTGGCAGAAGAGGTTGCTCCTACACTGGCAGGAAGATCATCTGGTATCTGAGGTAGATACCTTAGGGGTAGGAAAAATTCATGAAGATGTTGCATATGCCCTAGGAAGAGGTTCTGGAAATTGTTCTAGATGTTGGAAAGGATTGTCTGGCATGGATATGTTCTAAGCGACATCCAGTATCTTTCATCGATAGTCATTTATGTCAATGGAAGATTAGGGTTTTTATCGAAGGTTAAAAGGTTGAATACACTTCATTTTTAATAACCCTGCATTCAAAGCAATTTCAGAGTGATTAAGAGCGACCAAGTGCAATCAAAGGTAATTCAGAGCAATCAAATGTCTTCTTGAGTGATCACACCGGTGTCTGGAAGAATTTGTTGAAGGTTTTTCACCGAGAGGGATCAAAAGGTATTTATCTTTAAACAAGAAGTGAGATCATATTCTATTCTTATTTTTTTTGCAAACCCAACTGTTGTAGAGGTCAAGGACCTCCCCAAGCCAATTTTGAAGCAGTATCCACATGTGGCTACCTTGGAAGATTCAGTTGGAGCATTTTCTTGTGTTCTAGAGGGATTTGTGTATGTAGAGGATGTTAGGGCATATATTCACTATCATATCGAGGACTTGGGAACTTCATAAATTAAGGGCATGTACATGAGTGAGCTAATGGGAGAATCTGGAAAGATTAAACCGACATACAAACATATTGAAGAACTAGGTTTATAGACATTCTAGATATTCCAAAGTTTGAGGATGAGATAATCAGATATGTACTGAGTAGAGTACATGGGGAATTTATATGGTTGAACAGACCATACAAAATCACCAAGGAAGCCATCTAGGCAATCACTGGTTTGCCATCAGGAGGGCAACATCTAGACAAAAAAGTTTCAAATGATTTCATGAGGAAGATCACTCCTACTACATCAGACAAAATATCCATGAAAGTGAGCACTATTACCGACACAGACATCAAATTTGGTAGCATGATCATTGGGTATAAGGTAACTCAGTCAAATCGACTGAGTTTTGTTTCTAGTTCATGCACTTTGGTTGCATACAAAATGATGAGAGATAATGTAAAATTAGATCTATGTTGTTGGATCCTTGATGAGTTTTTAATAAATCTACGAAAGATCAAGTGTGAGAAGAAGGGTACATTTCGGTATGGGAACTTGTTAGTTTGCCTAATGTTATATTTTCTGAATGATACACCCAGTTCTGGTAAGAGGCAATGGGCTTTTGACATCTCGGTAGGAAGGAAACTAAAACAGTCAATTGTTGCTTTAGGAATTCAAAGAGATGATAAGGTATGGGGTATTTTAAGTCATTTCAAAAATCTATGAGGTCTAGGGTAAGGGTACCTGAGCATATTATAAAAAAATATTCTATTGACATATGCTTCATAGTGAAGTAGGATGAGACTCTCATGGAAGCAGTTAAGCCTCAAAAGATTTGGATTGAAGAAATGGGCTATGAGGTGAATGCACAGATTCTCGATGCCTATGCAAAAATGCTAATTGATGCACCAATAGACGAGGAAGAGAAGCCTTGTGGTACTACACAACAGAAAACCCAAGAGGTTGAAAAAGAGTTCAACCAAAAGAAAAGAGGGAAGAAGGAAGGGAAAGAAATAAAATTTGTACAGAAGGTCTCAAAGGACACAAAAGCACTAATTGATATTGTCCCGGAGAAAGGCAGAAAGAGAAAGGATCTGAAGATCATATTGAGCCTATTACTACAGAATTAGAATCAGAGGATGACACACCATTAGAATTAAGAGGATTGTTAGGAAGAAACTAGAGGAAACAAAGGCAGAAGATAAGAAGCAACCGGTTAGGAAGGTCACAATCAAGTTACCAACATAGAAGCAAGCACCTAAAGCTACACCTGCAACTACATCTGGTACTGCAAAGAGGAAGAAAAAGAATGACACTAATTTTGGTAAAGTTTCACCTAAAACTTGTGCAAAATTGGTAGATGAAATCACTAAATATGGCATGTTGAAGAATGTTCAATTTTATTATGAAAACTTAGAGGATGATGAACAAAGAGAGGTAGAGGAAGCAGTCCTATTATACTTGGATATTTATAAGAAAGCCTTAATAGAAATAGAAAATCAAATACCGACTAAGTTATATAACATGTTAGATGCTAGAAGATTATCAGCTATGCAAGAGGATAAACACATTAAAATTCAAGAGCTATTATCTATTTGTGTTATTATAGATCCAGATGAACTGGAAAAGACACTTGAGGTGGAAGACAATTTTTTTCAATAGAAAACATAGGATAACTAGTTTGATGCTAGGGAGAGTAAATGAAATAATAAAGGGGACTCAGATAGCATGGGTTAAATTTCTTGGAGAAAACAAAGGATTCTTTACTTCATTGAAAACCAAGACAGACATTGTAGATACCCCAGTTGAAGGAAAAGGGAAGGGGATTATGGGTACTTCACCCTCAATTTTGAAAAATATTAAGATAGTGGAAATTGAGCCCCCGATAAATACAGATGTATAGACAAATACTGAGATACTGGCTAAAATAGAGAATGAACAAGATAACATTGTACATGATACTAATATTTAGGATAATTGTCCTCTGGATACAAATGTACAAGTTGAGGTTATTGTTCCTACAAAGGAACCAATAGTTACACGGACTGCACCAAGTGGCAAAGCCACTTGTGCAAGTGAGGAGGTTATAAAGGATAAAACTCTAGAGCAGAAATCAGGGGAATCTGGTAGGGAACCAGTTGTTGATCCATCATTATTGTCAATTGACACTTCTCACGTAGAAAAGAAAAACATCATAGAGATGATTCCCACTGAACTGATGATGTTGGTTGCTAAAAAACTTTAATGAAGGAGGCATCCACAGATAAAGGGATTATAGATCAATCAATCATTGTTCTACATAGACTGGTCCCAAATTGTAAGATTGGAAATGAAGTGAGCCCATCCGACAAGCTTAAGGTAATCACTGAGAATATCTCAAATGACTTTCAATCCTTACAACAAATATCAAACCGACAAGCACTAGAAAGGTTTACTCAAGCTAAGAGAGTTGCTTTTGATTAGGTAATTGAAATAAAGAAGAAAAAGATTGAGGAGAAGCTAATCCTAATAAAAAATTCTTTGAAACAATGTAAAAATATATACAGGGTATGCTATAATACTATTTTCTTATAGCTAATGTAGATAGAATGATAAAGGAGATTCGGGAGAAAATTGCAAGTATTGCTAACTCTTCTGATGGATTGATTTCATTGACTACATCAATTGATGGTAAAATTTTGATTTTGGAGAACCAAATTTCTACTCTTGAGAAGGAAAGAGACAAAATAATTAGAAGAGCCAGAAGTCTGAGAGGCATGGTGAGTCCACGATTGGATTCACTCTGTGTACACAAGAAATAATGCATGGATATGATGGGAAAGCTTACACTGATAGAGGTAAATGAGAAACAATCTTTTGCACATTTATTGAATGGACTTGTATTTATTTCTGGCACATTCAAAACTGGTTGGGATACTTATGTGGAGTTACTAGAGAAGGATTATCCTAAAATTTTGAAGTTGGTCAAGCTCCAGTAAGACATTTTTGGGGATATTCATTATACAGTTCTTATTCTTTGACATTATTTTTAGAATTTTTAATGGAATTTATGTCAAAGGGGGAGTAGTATAGATGTGAAAAATAATAAAAAGAGTTGTATATAGTAGGGGGAGTTATGGAGTTTTGGAGTATTTTGCATATTCAACTCAGGGGGAGCAGGGCAGGATGGAACCAGCAGATGAAACCTTGACCATTTTTCACATGAGTGTTGCCATCAATACCAAAGTTGGAGATTATTGGCAATTGAGACTCTATTTGTTGGTTTCACTATCTTGTCACTTGTGGCAACATGATTTTGTGTTCTGACTTCATGTTTTGATTCTATGGTGTACTGACAGACACTTCATAGAGTCTACACCGGCACCGCCACCGGTAGGAAAGAAGGATTTATTTGGTCATCAACAATGCAGACCGACATGGTTTAGTAAAGGTTATCGGTATTGGAGGCTGACATATCTTGGTTCCGGCATTGACAAATGGATTTTAATGTTTATGCATTTATGTTATCTGGCCAACATGTAATTTGATATTGTATATATCTTTGTAAGCCAACATAAGGCATGTAAAATTTGTATAAGGTATATAGGATAGTTTGATAGATCATTTTGATATGGATAAAAAATGGACATGGTGATGGATATGTGAATGTAATATGATGTAAAATATATTTGAGAGATCATGTATGTGAGGAAATTATTGTACTCTAAAGGGTTTAGGGATTCAGACCGGAACAAACAAAGCTTAAACTGGAACTATATTCTAGCATAGAAGATGTTATCTTATTAGTTCACACTTCTCCAGATTGTAGTCTGGAATTTTATGTAGCCAGTGAGGCTCCTATTGTGATTGAGCAGTGTGCTATAGGCTGTAAGCCTTCCTACAAGTGCACACCCCTCATATTTTGTAATATCTCTTCATATGGCTAGTGGATTGTTATTGTGGGTCACAAATCCCACCATTGGTTTTTCCTCTTTGATGTTTTCCATGTATAAATCTTCGTGTTATGATTCTCATTTATGTGATTGGCTTATTAGTTGCTTTACTTCTTTCAATTCTTCTTATATCGGTATACCGGTTCGTGTATGCATGTTTTAATAAGGCTAAAACTTACTATTTTGGTATAACACTGACTCACCCCCCCTCTCAGTGTTATTAGTTTCCAACATTTATAAGCAACATAGGCAGAAATAATCTTACAGCTTCAATCCTAGCTACTGATACAAAGTCTCTTCATAATCAATTCCTTCCTTCTAAGAATATCCTTTACAAAGAAATCTAGCCTTATTTCTTATAACTTGACCATCCTCATTCAATTTATTTCTTAAAACCCAATTAGTTCCACTAACATTCTTATTTTTAGGCCGGGGAACCAAAGTCCATGTGTTATTTTTCTCAATCTATTCTAATTCTTCTTCCATAGCTTTCAACCAATATTCATCTTTGCATGCCTCAATTATTGATACGGGTTCAACATGTGAAATTAAACATACCTCATTAGTTTCCAGTCTTCTTCTTGTCATTACTCTATTTATCTTATCCCCAATGATTTGATATTCTAAATAATTCAATCTTACATACTTAGGAGTCCTCTAACTCTCCCTGATCTTTAGTCACTGTAGAATTTTCTGATACTGTCGGTGTAACTGGTTCAACACACAATTTCAGTTTAGGTGCTATCGATTCAGATATAATCATTTCCATTGTCAGTTCCTTTTCATAAACTCTGATTTGACTTCTATTTAGCTCATCCACTTTGACATTAGCGCTCTCCACAATTCTCTGCAATCTCTTGTTATAACATCTATATACCTTGCTTTCATTAGAATAACCAAGAAATATGCCTTCTTCACATCTAGGATCAAATTTCCCAATAGTATCATCTCTCTTGATATAATATTTACTACTAAAGATTCTGAAATACTTAACTGTAGGTGTATTGCCAAACCATAATTCATAAGGTGTCTTACCAGTTTCTCCTTTGATATGTACTTTGTTGAATGTATAAACTGCTTAGCTCACTGCTTCTCTCTAGTAGATATGAGGTAGACTATCTTCCATCATCATTGTTCTAGCAGCATCCAAGATAGTTCTATTCTTCCTTTCCACAACTCCATTTTGCTGAGGTGTCCAGGGAGTAGAAAATTGTCTTCTTATGCCATGCTTCTCACAAAACTTATTAAACTCACCGGATGTAAATTCTTCACCATGATCTAATCTCAAACATTTAATCTTCAATCTTGTCTCTATTTCCACTTTAGCCTTAAATATTTTAAACTTTTCAAATGCCTCTGATTTCTCCTTTAGAAAAGTAACCCACATCATTCTAGAATAATCATCAATGATTAGCATAAAATATCTATCACCTTGAAAATTTTTAACTCTAGCACGGCCACACAAATCAGTATGAATAAGATCAACAACATCATTTGATTTATCTTTTATACTCCTAAATGAGGTTCTGACCTATTTACCCATTTGACATTCTTTACATATTGGATTATAGGGATTCACAATCTTAGGTATATCCCTAACTGCCTTAGCTGAACTGATCTTTACAATGCAATCAAAATTCACGTGACACAACCTTTTATGCCATAGCCAACTCCCATCAATCTATTTAATCAAACATGTCTTCTCACCAGAATTCAAATGAAATATATTGCCTTTTGTCTGTGTATCGATTGCAATCTCCAAGCCAGACTTGTTAATGATTTTGCATTTTCCATCCCTGAACTGTAATTGAAATTCCTTATCCACCAATTGTGCTACACTCAAAATATTATGCTTTAAACCTTGAACATAATAAACATTGTCAATATTGTTCTTAGCGTCCAATGATATAGTTCCTTTTCCTTTGATCATAAATGCTCTGTCATCTCCAAATCTATATAGACTACCATCAAATTCTTGCAAAGACATAAACTTCCCTTTATCTCTAGTCATATGATGTGAACAACTGTTGTCAATTACCCATTCATCCTTGTCTTTAATTTTAGCAGCAAGTTCCTTCTCTTCAAGTACATTCTCTTCCAGTGCCAGATCATCTTCCTTGATATCAAGGAATACCCATTCCTTCCCATTGTCCTTCCCATTGTCAAAACCACTAGCAGAGTCTTCTGTCGATTCATCATCAGAATCAGTAATGCCTTCCTCATCCTCTATGTAGCATGATTTATCTATGTAAATACTATACTTATACTTATTCTGATATCCAGGGTTAGGCTTAAAAGCTCATTTAACTCTTTCTTAAAATATTGAACTCCTTTAAGGACATCTAGATGCAAAATGACCAATCTTATTACATACAAAACATTTAAAAGGTGATTTTCCTTCATACTTACTTCCTATCAGTCCTTTAGGCACTCTTATAGAAAATGGTGCTTCAAGTTGCTCAAACTCATCATCTTCTCTCTTCATATCTCCTAATTCTTTTGCATATAAAGCTTTCCAATCTTGCTTACCGGTTGCAGATGTAGATGCATGAAAAGCAGGTTCAGTCTTCACAGCTCCAAAAGGTCCAAAATTTTCAATCTCAAAAGAAGATAATTTCCCAAGAAAAGTATCTCTATTCACAGATGTATTAGCCATTTTTTTCAACTCATTAATAGCAGTAGCCTTCATTTTTTAAGCCGGTGATAGGGCTCTCAAAACTTTAGAAACAATTTGATCTTCGCTCAGAGTTCCATCACAACATTGAATTCCCATAAAAATCTCATTTACCCTTTCCATGAATGGAGTAATCCTTCCATCTTCTTTCATCTTCAGGTTTTCATATCTCACCCAGTAACCATCAAGTTTAGCAATCTTCACTATATGTTCACCTTCATTAAGAGTCTCCAACTTATCCCATGTAGCCTTTCCAAATGATTTATCGGTTAATGTCATTATTTGCTGATCAGAAAGTGCACACAAGAGGGCTTCTCTTTCTCTACAATCATTCTCAAGCTCCTTATCCAGGTTTGTCGGAGAAGGATTTCTTGATGCCAGATTATGAGGTGTGACACCATTTTGGGTGATCTCCCCAAATCTCCTTGCCAAGACATCTCAGATGAGTCTCCATCCAAATCTTCCATACTTTGTAATTTTTTCCATCAATCCTAGGAATATCTCTCCGAAAGATAGATCTAGATGAACTGGATCAACTTGAACTTTTAGCCACCATAGGATCTTCCTCAAGCGGTTAAGCTTTCTGCAGAGAGGACCAAAGCTTTGATACCAATTGTTAGACAGTTCAAATAACCGTAAGACAAATGAGAGGGGGGTGAATCAATTGTCACAAATTATCGGAACCATTAGAAATTAAAACTTTAATACCGAAACTCAAAACATTAATATCAGAATAACAATTAAACCAATTAAGCATAAACAATAATCATAGAATAAATACCATCCACATGACACCAAGATTTATACATGGAAAACTTGGTAAAGGGAAAAACCATAGTGGGAATCCTACCCACAGTCAGATAATACTTTTGTAGTAAGTATGTGAATTACAATTGAGGGGCCTGCACTTGCAAAATGGTGAATAGCCTAGAGCACATTGCTCATCATAAAAGGAGTCTTACTGACTACATATAAATCTAGACTACAATCTGGAGAAGCGTTGAACTGCAAAAGATAGCATCTCCTATGCCTTAATAGAGTTTTGATTAAGCTCAACACTGGAGGACTAAATCCTCTTACATAAACTCAATTCGATTTCCAATGATTGACAAAATCCTCTTCCTGAATGATATTACATTATTCTCACATTACATTCCTTTCCCACTCTCATATATGATCTACAATGAGATCTTACACCATATATATACAAACCCTCAACCATAAACAATCAGGTCGGCTACCAAAATATAAACCAATTACATAATTACAAAACATGTCGGCCTTAGAACAAACAAATAATATCCCACACATAAGACATCCCAGAAATACATTGAGAGGTCCACACATTATAACAATGATCTCCATCTGCCAATTATCTAACATGATCACCATCAGCATCCTGAAACTCCACCAAAAGTTATACCATATCACTTATGTAATGTTGGTATTTTGATGATGTTTAAGTTGTGATTGTCATTGATGGATATACACTTATTTGATGTATGAATTATTCTCAATCGATAGTTGTTCTAACCGGTATTGTATGTATAGTCTTTGTTTGTTGAAGACTCAGTGTTGTGCAAAAAATGCTTACCGGTCTTAGTATGACCGAAGACCCCAAGCAGTATGAAGATCTCAAGCTGAACGAAGACCCCAAGCGACAGTTTATCTTTTGATCAGAACACTATGTTCCAGTTTTCTAGTCTTCACTTGTTAACCGGTGATCAGTATATTTAGTTAACCGGTACACATGTAATGTGTGATGAGTTATCATCCACCGACACTATGGCAGTGTTTCTGTGTCCTATTACCAAATGTGTCTAGATGCACTATACCTAGGAAATTATAGTCTAATCTTATTGGACCGACATAAAATCAAGTTCCTATATAAGGACATCATGTCTAGGCTTTTCGATAATAGAAGAGAAGTTAACATGTGCAATTTTTGAGAGAAGATTAGGTCTAATCGAGAAAAGGTATCTCGTGACTGAGATTGAGAGTGCAAAACATAGAAGACTGAAGTAATACTTGAATGCATTAACAAGGAGTTGTCAAGGATCTAATCAAGCATTTTGTGCTACTATCTAGATCATTCACTTGTTGATTACTAATATCTTCGACAAGTTTGAAACCCTTAACTAGGTAGGCCCAACCAAGTCTATTGTAAATCCTCTAAGAAGGTGGTTCACAGTTGTGAATCTAAAATCCTTTAATAGGGTAGTCTCTAATAGGACTTATCTCCTAAAAAAGATCTGGATTCCTAACAGGATCTGTTCTGGTGAAGAACATTGTAGGACCTTAATCGATCTGATCTTAACCGGTCTGGTTACTATTCTGCAGATAGTTGACTTGTGAGTTTTACTCATCGTGGTTTTTCACATTTGGGTTTCAACATCAAAACATCTTGTGTTATGGTGATTGCACTTATGTGGGTGAATGCTTTATTTTCTATTTGGCTTGTTTATGTTCTAATCAATTTATTGTTTAACCTGCTACATGGGTCTATAGTTAAACTGCTTAAGTGTTTGTTCAAGTTACTAGGTATACTAATTCACCACCCCCCTCTTAGTATTCATCAATTGGTATCAGAGCCAACCTTTCTATAAGTCTAACCACTTGGAAGGAGATATGGGGGAATACAACATGAGGGAACTCACTCACCATTTGGCTGAATCTGAGGGAGCCTATGATGAACTCAAAATCAAGTTTAAAGCCTCTTTAGCCAAGAGAAGAGAGCTTGCTGAGAAGTTGATGGAACTTACTGAAAACAACTCTTCTGATGAAGAAGACATGGATGCCCTAGTTGGAGAAGTGGAGAAATTAAATGAATCCAAAACTAACCTGAGGAGGGAGTTGGAAGGACTGACTATTAGGATGAGACAGGAACTAGAAAATAGAAGAAAAGATGAATATTTGGTAAAGGACAAGGAGCATGAGATCTCTAAATTGAAGCAAGAAATCAGTACCATTATCGCCTATCTATAGGAAGGTAAAGAAGAGAAAGAATAAATGCAAGCTAAATTGAATGCAGCTATCTCTCAAAATGAAACCTCGATGAGAAACAATGATTCTTTTTCCAAGGAACTTGCTGAGACAAAAGAGATACTTGCTAAGTTCAACTGAAGTGCTACTAAGTTAGAGAAAAAGTTGGAATCGGTAAAGCCATCAAAGGATACTGCTAGACTTGGTTTCTCTAGATACAAGGAAGATGAGACCTCTGGAACCAAGAGTGATGCACTGAAGAAGCAATCAACACCTAAGAACAACAATGGAAGAAAAGGTAAGCAAAAGTTTAAACATGTTTGCTTTAACTGTCTTAAGGAAGGACATACTGCCAATGTATGTAGGAGCAAGCCTTACAAAAACTTTCCTTATTTTCAAAACAATGTGGCTAGACTCGGTAGATCTACCAAGATCCAATGGAGTTGTCCCAGAACCTCCTATGAACCGGAACCCAAACCAGTATAGAACCCATGACCACCAGTCAAATGGTTATGAAGCGGCAACCAGTTAGAGAGCAACCTATCTAATCTGTTGTGGTAGTGTTCACACTGCTGCAACATGCAGAAGGAAGAATGGAAATGTGAACACCAGACCATGGAGAACACCTAGAATGGTATGTTATCACTGCAACAAACTGGGACACACTGCCAAAGCATGTAGACTGAGAAAGAATCAATCGGGAGACATATTGATCAACACTAAAGGGAAGATTGATGTTGAAACCATTCAGGCGGATATGGACAAAACCTAGAAAAATAAATCTGAAGAGAATCCACATGATGTACCAATTTCCGCACCAAGTGTGGAAATCCCTGAACCATCAAACTGAGCTTCAAAAAGCTTAGGGGGAACATATTGGTATAAATATTTTGAAACCCCTGGAGTATATCAATAAAGCACCTTTATCAGTATTTGTTACCTGTTAACTGACAGAAGAATTGAAGCGGTAAAAGGTAAAATTAGGTTTTGAACCCTAATAGTGATGAATTTATTATGGTAGGTGGGAGAATGTTTAAAAGTGACTTTTGTCATCATTTTTACTTACCTATTTTCAGAGAAGATTTTTATATTAGAGCAGCGCAACCAGAGCGATTCATCTTGCATTCAAAATAATTTAGAAAGGAATCTTGCACAAGATCTTGCAGCCACTTTGTGCTATCAGTGTGAAAGTCAAAGTGGTAATCAAGCGTCCAAAGAAGTGTGTTTTTCTTGACATCAGTAAACCCTAAGTTCAGAGAGTAAAGGTATTTCTCATTGAAATATTCTTATCATTTGGAATTCGTTTGATATGGCATCTGCATCTAATATCCTCTCTAGTTCTACTGAACCTGAGGATACACCTGAGCTTCTTAAGATGAGATATAATGCCCTATCTCAAATTCTCACTTGAGTCATTGTCGAAGGAGATGTTTCAAGATATATTGACTGCAAACTAGAAGACCTAGGGTCCCTAGTAATTCACTCCCAATTGATTCTTTTCTGTGGAGAGGATAAAAAGATTAAACCTGAATATAGCATAATAGAGAAGAAGAAATTGCATAATGCAATATACTTTCTCAAAGAATTTACAAAGGAACACATCAGGATCATCCTTAGTAGGGTTCATGGTGATAATATGTACCTTGAATGAACCCATGACATTACACTGGAGGCATTTCACGTCATGAGTGGATTCTGCAATGTTGGGGAAGTCCCTATTCTTCAAAAGATCCCCAAAACCAAAGTAACAGAGCTCACCGGTTTTGTGAGTGTCCAAAGGGCAATGATGGTCAACACCATTATAGATGATTTGGTGAAATATGCATGTATGGTAATTGGGTATAGAATATTCTATGCTAGCAGACTAATTTTTGTTCCTTCAATTGCGGTGCATGCTGCTTACAGTATGATAAGGGAAAATGCAGAATGTGACTTATGTACCTGTATGCAGAAACAACTGATAGAGAACCTGAAGTCAATCAAAACGGACAAAACTCAGAGGTTTAATTTTGGTCAACTACTTGTTGGTTTATTTTTCTACTTTCAAAGATATTTTCCTGGAGTCGGTGATGTTCAATTGTCAACTCAGCTATCAGTTTCCAGAAAAATAAAGGAGAGTCTGCAAGTAGTAGGAACTGCATATCCAGAGACTTTGAACAGGTATTTTGATGAATTCAAACTAAAGATGAACCAGAGAATGAGAATATCTGGTGATTTAGTTAAGAAATATGAAGATGACATTTGTTTCACAATCAAAATAGATCACTGCATAATGGAAGCGTCTGAACCTAGAAAAGATGTAGTTGGGCCTATGGGCTATGAAGTGGTAAATGATATATTGACATGGTATGCCTCTACCCTACTAGCTTCACCACTGGAACCCAAGAAGAAGAGGATCGGTACTTATTTAGAGAGGATCAAACCTACTGAGGTACTAAAGAAGATAAAGGATAAAGCAGTGCCATCAGCATCAACACCGGTTACATCTGGTGCTATTCCTAAACAGACCAAAAAGTCACCTACTAAAAAGAAACTGGAGGCTATTCCGGCAAAGGTATTCAAATGGAAGAGGAAAACCAGGAATAACTCACCAAATCTAGAAGACTCTAAACTGGAGGTAGAAATAAAGAAGACAAGGCAATCTACCAATAAGATGAAGTCAACCAATAATGTACCAGCAACCTCTGCACCGGTAAATATAGATCCTATGACACATTGTCAAAGGACCATAAAAAATATTAGAAGAAAAGTTCTTGATGATTTAAAAGACTATTTTGATGATTTCAATGATAGTGAAAAGGAGGATGTTGAATAAGAACTTATTAAATATCTATGTATTAATGATTGGTCACCTTCTGAAATTAAATCTGTTGCTTCTAAATCTTTGTATGATTCTTTGGACAACAAATGGCACATTTCCATTGAAAAAGAGCAAGACATCAGGGAGAAAGTTTTTGCTCAATACTTTCTAGATGCCTCCAATTCAGAGTTGTTTGAAATCATTGAATAGAACAAAGGCATTTTCTTCATGCAAAGAAGGAGACTTCAGCTACTCGAAGGCAAATCTTCTAAAGTGGAAAAAGACACCCATTTGAAGGTTAAAACTGTTGCCAACATGGAAAAAGTATACGAAGCTAATCGGTTGGCTGAGTAAGAGCCTGACCTATCCATAGCCAAACTGGATGTAGTCTTTGATAGTATGGGTGAAAGAATAGTTGAACAAAATGACCCCATTGATGTTGATGCACTAGATATGGAGGATACCACTCCAGATAAGGAGGAAGCTGAAAAATAAAGAGTAGAGAAAGAAAAGGAAGAGAATGCGGAAAAAGAGAAACTTGAAAAAGAGAAAGCGAAGAAAGAAAAACAAGAGAAAGAGCAAGTAGAGAAAGAATGACAAAAGAAGAAGGAAGAAGAGGAAAAGAAGAAGAAGGAAGAAGCGGAAAAGAAGAAGAAGGAAGAAGAGAAGAAGAGGAAGGAAGAAGAGGAAAAGAAGAATAAGAAAGAAGAGGAAAATTAGAAGAAAGAAGAGAAGAATAGGAAGGAAGAAGAGGAAAATCAGAAGAAGGAAGAAGAGGAAAGAAACAACAAAGAAAAAGGAAGAGGATAAAAAGAGAGAAGAAGAGAGGAAGAAATAAGAGGAGAAAGTGAAGGCTGCCAAGGTAGCCCAAGAAAAAGAAGAAGAGGAGAAGAGAAGACAAGTGGAGGTCAAGGCCACAGAAGGAGAATATATTCCTAAGGCAACCAAAGATCAAACCAAGTAGGTTGATTCCACTGGTTCCACTGATTTGACTCTTTCCTATCTAACCCAATCGGTTGATGAGACTAAGCTACTATGAAGCATTCAATTAGTGCAAGAGAGATTGGAAGAACTGAGGAAAAAGAAAGAGCGGGATGTCATTCTGTTTGCTGTTGACACCCTCTCCAATCTAATCCCCGGTACTAACCTCCCCAGTACCGATTCCTCGTTGGCTAAGCTCAAATTTCTTTGCACACTAGTTGATGACCAGGTACAATGTTTGGAAGATGTTGCCCAGGCCACAACAAAAAAAAGCCATGAAAAGGCACTCGCAGCTACCTTAGTACAACACATGAATGAAGACCAGGTAAAATTACTTAAACAAAAAGGTGATATAAGTTCAGCTATGGGTGGAGGTCACCTACTCTTGAGTAAAATCTGCCAAGCTCACCTATTCTGTGAAGATGCTCTGAAACAAAAGAGACTATTACAAATGGAGTTACAGAAGTACATCAGCAACTTCACACTACCCTATGATCTGTTCATAGCCTATGGACACACTGTTCATCATTATCAACATCAGATTGCAAAGTTTGACTCAAAGATCTGCAATCAGACTCGAGATCTGCAGGAGCTTCAATTTCTCCTATTGCCAAAATTACAGGTTCTTCAGAAGTGCTTCCTAAACTTAGAGGCTATCACTATGACATAGGAGTTGAGCACCATAGATGCGATGGAAGAATTAGCCTTCCAGATGAAGACTGAGAGTGAAATTGTTGCCTCGCTTCTTGAGTTGTGGTCTTCAGACAAGAAGAATTTCATGCAAAACTTTAAATCTCTTTTTGAGAAGTTTTATTCTTTATTGTCATGAACACATACTCTATTTTTATATTATGCAAAATGGAAATATTTTGCATTACTTTGTCATTGTTTGAAAAGGGGGAGTAGCGTATCTTAAAATTTTGGCGAGTATTACAAATTCCTGCACATACTTGTACTTTATGCAAAGGGAGTAGTATATATGCTTAGGGGGAGTAATTTTGCTTATGGCATCTATTTTTGTTTTGCAAAAGCACTTGGATGTAAAAAAATTTCCTAAGTGTTGCCATCAATGCCAAAGGGGGAGATTGTTGGTATTTTGATGATGTTTAAGTTGTGATTGTCATTGATGGACACACACTTATTTGATGTATGAATTATTCTCAACTGGTAGTTGTTCTAATCGATATTGTATGTATAGTCTTTGTTTGTTGAAGACTATCGGTGTTGTGTAGAAAATGCTTACTGGTTTTAGTATGACCAAAGACCCCAAGCGGTATGAAGATCTCAAGCTGAACGAAGACCCCGAATGGCAGTTAATCTTTTGATCAGAACACTATGTTCTAGTTTTCCATTCTTTGCTTGTTAACCGGTGATCGGTATATTTAGTTAATTGGTACACATGTGATGTGTGATGAGTTATCATCCACCGACACTATAGTGGTATTTCAATGTCATGTTACCAAATGTGTCTAGATGCACTATACCTAGGAAATTGTAGTCTAATCTTATCGGACCAACATGAAATCAAGTTCCTATATAAGGACATCATGTCTAGGGTTTTTGATAATAGAAGAGAAGTTGATATGTGCGATTTTTTGAGAGAAGATTAGGTCTGATCGAGAAAAGGTATCTCATGACTGAGATTGAGAGTGCAAAACATAGAAGACTGAAGTAATGCTTGAATGCATTAACAAGGAGTTGTCTGAAACCCTTAACCGAGTAGGCCCAGCCAAGCCTATTGTAAATCCTCTAACAAGGTGGTTCATAGTTGTGAATCCGAAATCCTTTTGTTAGGTCCCAGAGACAACTGAGAGGGGGGGGGTGAATCAGCTTTTAAATAAATTCAAACCGAAACAACTTAACCAACTTCAATGCTTAATACCGATAAACCAGTCTTTTATGCCAGTAGACAGTTTTATTAGTTAATTATAGTACCGGTAAAGATTAATGCATGAAATAGAAAGACAATAACATCCACAACACATAACACCAATATTTGTACGTGGAAACCCTGTAAGGGGAAAAACCACAGTGGGAAACCTTGCCCACAATCAGATGATACTAGTGCAGACAGTATGTGTATACAAATGGGGTCTGCACATGCAAAAAGGCCAAGCGCCTAGAGCTCACTGCTCAAACACAAATAGGAGTCACACTGACTACAATTGGATGGTTAAATCCAATAAGAATGTACTGCCCAAATTAGCATCTTTCTATGCTAGATTCAGTACCGTGTAGTTCTGATTGTCTTCACAAAAACCCTCCTTCAACCTTCAAATGTTGTCTGTGTGTATAGCTCTGCTTATTCTCGCATATACCTTCACACAATTCTTTTTTGCATTCCTCACATGATCTTACAAATAAGATCTTACATTTATATCATAACCTAAGACCAATTTTAGTAGGTCGGCTCTAAAAGATTATAATAAAATCAATTTACAAATAAAACAATGTTCGATGCAATAACCAATTCAACATGTCGGCTTGATGCATTTACAACATTAATAAGACATCTCCATAGTGTGTCGTCCTCATATGGAAAAGATAAACCTATCGGTGATAACCTGGACCTATTTGTCGGTAACAACAAATATGCAAATATGAATATGCCAATGAACAAATCTCCAAGACAAAGTGTCAAACAATGTCTTCAACATAACCAGGTGTTCTCCATGCCATTCCAAGTGCCGGTGAACATTATATCCTGCCAGTGTACCAGATACCGATGACGGTGCATAAGTCACTTGCTTGCTGGTGAATGTTGTTGATTCTCCAAAGTGCCAAAGTTGATAAGTGTTAGTAGGTGTTGACATCAATGACAAAACCATACCAAAATACTAACAATCTCCCCCTTTGGCATTGATGGCAACACAAGATGGAAAAACCATCAAAGTGCCATAACAGAAATGTCAAATATCAAAAACCAACAATCTTCCAAAAAGAGATCATAACCAGAAATCAAAATTCAGATATAAACAATCTCTTCCCAAAGTAACAATATCTCCCCCTGGGAGTGACATGTGTTTTCCTTGTGTTTTTCCATACCAATCTCTTCCCCTTTGACATAGAATGCCAAAGAAATATAAAGACCATTTTTCAGATACAAAATACCAACCAATTCAGTATACCAACTACTCCCCCTGAGAAGTAGCTTTCTCATCAAAGTCAGAGTAAAAGATTTCTCTGTTAATTCTGTCAGTTGATGACTATCATCAACTATCTAAGTTTCTACCAGTGGGGGTATGACCCCAAGCTATTCTCTGAGATATTCAAAAGTCTCCTTAGGTAGAGGTTTAGTGAAAATATCTGAAATCTTCTCTTTAGTATTTACATAAACCAGTTTAATTTCTTTTGCTTCAACATTTTCCCTTAGAAAATTCAGTTTAATAGAAACGTGTTTGGTTTTAAAATGTAATACCGGATTCTTAGATATATCAATTGCTGCAGTGTTATCACAATAGATAGTAATAGGTTCCTTGCATTTTACCTTTATATCCTTCAACATTTGCTTAAGCCATAGTACCCATATACAGTTAGTTGCTGCTGCAACATATTCTGATTCAGTTGTTGATAAAGATGTACAACTTTGTTTCTTACTCAACCAAGAAATTAATCTACTTCCAAGAAAAAATGCTCCACTGGTGGTGCTTTTTCTATCATCCACATCTCCTGCCCAATTTGCATCTTTGTATGCACATAATTCAAAGTTTTCATCTCTAGGATACCATAGTCCAATATTTGTAGTGCCTTGTAAGTACCGGAAAATCCTTTTTACTATTGATTCATGATTTTCTCTAGGATTACTCTGAAATCTTGAAACAATACATGTTGCATTCATGATATCAGGTCTTGTTTGTGTCAAATATAGTAAACCTATCATGGATTTGTACCTAGTCGGATTAACAAGTGTATATTCAACCCTTAGTGATAATTTGTCATTTGTAATCATATGTGTGCTTACCGGTTTAGAGTTTTCCATCCCAAATTTCTTTAATAACTCCTTCAAGTACTTGGATTGACTCAAGAATATACCTTTATCAGTTTGTGAAATCTGCAATCCTAAAAAGAATTTTATTTTTCCAATCATAGACATTTCAAATTCTTGCTGCATTTCAATAGAAAAGTCTTTACATAATCCATCTTCTCCTCCAGAGATTATATCATCAACAAAAACTTCTATAACCAAGATGTCATCATTAGTCACTTTGTAATATAAGTTGTTGTCAGCATTACCTTTAGAAAATCCAATCTTCAAAAGATACTTATCCAATCTTGCATACCAAGCTCTTGGAGCTTGTTTCAACCCATATAAAGCTTTCCTTAACCTGCAAACCATATCTTTGTTATCTATCAAAGAAAATCCATCAGGTTGTTCAATGTAAACTTCTTCTTCAAGATCTCCATTCAGAAATGCACATTTAATATCCATTTGATATACTTTGATAGGCTTAGGTCTAAGTAATTCTTTCTATTTTTCTTTTTCCACAAACAAAATATCCCATGCATCGGTAGTTTCCTCAGAAACTTCCTTTACTCTTCCTACCATTAATGCTACATGTCGATGAGCAGTAGAAAATACTGTCCGATTAGCTTCACTGATTAATTTGTCTATTTCATCAGGTGAGTTAACTAGATGCACTGCCAGTAATTTTTCAATCTTAATCCTTTTATCCAATTCAACAATATCTAATCTCCTAGCTTCTAATCTCCTATACAAGTCATTTGGAAATTCATCAACAATTTCCAATAAGAATTTCTTGTATATATCTAAGTGCAAAATTACACTGTTCTCTATACTTTCCTTATCAATATCTGATAGTGTATTGTATATTTTATTGATGTTCTTCAACTTACCATCCTCTATGATTTCACTAAGAAGTTTGTCTATAGGAGCAATAGTTTGTTTCACCTTCTTCTTAGGAGTCATCTTCTTCACCGGAGGCCTTACTACCCGTTGCTTATGTCTTGTTCTTTTAGGTGTAGGAGAGGGTGTAGGTGAGGGTTTTCTTTTTCTTTCAATCCTTTTAAATACAACAGGTATATCACTTTCAGAAGAAGTTCCAACCAGTGAAAGATGAGTTTCCGGTTGAGGTGCTTCCAACTCACTTTCACTTATACCAGTTTGTCTAAGAACATCTTCCTTGATTGCCTTTGCCTATCGAGTTCCTTTCCTTACAGTTGCATCAACCTTCTTAACCCTTTTTCTAGATTGAATTCCACTTTCTATTGTTTCAACATTTCCAAAAACTTCCTCTTCCAGTTCCTTTGGAGCTTCAAGGAGGGCTTTTGCATATGTTTCCACTAATACATTTGGACTAGATTTTCGACTGAGCTTTCCAACAGAGAAGGTATATTGTGGCCAAATTAGATTTTTTTTTGAAAAAATGCCCGCATTCGTCGTAATTCCGATGAAAATTTCCCATTTGGTTTCGACAAAGAAGGCATTAGCAATGAGAATTTACTTTTTTCCAAAAAAGTGCTTGAGTTCATCATAATTCCGGCGACAACGGCCATTACTTAAAAAAAAAGAAGAGGGGAATTCATTTGTATTGCAAATTTCCCGTATAGGCATCCGTGGTGACTTCAACCCCCAAGAACATCAAACCTACGTCGAAGGCATTTGTGGCATTGCTTGCAATCCCGCACAGGAGGTAGATTCAAATTGCCCTAGTTTTTAATTTCATGTTGCAAAAAATATACATGTGGTGGTTAATTGCCCTAGTATAATCTCATAAAACCATAGAATTGTAATTGAGGAGTGAGCGTTCAATTTTGTAGCAGCAATCCCTTCCTCCCATATACGCGCGTGTTGATTGTTCACATGAGATCACATCTCTTTGCGGCATCGTATCAAACAATTCACAAGCCTTGTCCATGTTTCCACATTTTGCATTCATGTCAAGCAGGGCATTTGCAAGTACAACACCTGACAAAATTCCTCTATCCGTTATGCTTTCATGGATGTCCATACCCTGTTCCAAAGCTCCCATTTTTGCACAGGCAAGGAGGATGCTGGCAAAGGTTGTGGAATTTGGCTTTATTCCTTCCAATTTCATTTGCTTGAAAGTGTCTAAAGCCTTTTCGACAAATCCATTTTGTGCATATCCAGCAATCGTTGTAGTCCACAAGACAACATTTCTTTCAGGCATTCTATCAAACAGTTCACGTGCCTTGTCTATGCTTCCACATTTTGCATACATGTCTACGAGGGCAGTTGCAACTACAACATCTAACAAAATTCCTCTATCCTTTATGCTTCGATAAATGTCCATACCCTGTTACAAATCTCCCATTTTGGTACAGGCAGGGAGGATAGTAGCAATGGTCGTGGAATTTGTCTTTACACCTACCGATTGCATTTGATTGAAATTTTCTAATTCCTTCTCAACAAATCCATAATGTTCATATCCGGAAATCATTGCAGTCCAGGAAACCACATTTCTTTGAGGCAATTTGTCACACAGTTCCCATTCCTTATCTATGCTTCCACATTTTGCATACATGCTAACAGAGCAGTTGCAACTACATTTGACAAAATTCCTCTATCTTTTATGCTTTGATGGATGTCCATACCCTATTCCAAAGCTCCCATTTTGGCACAGGCTGGGAGTACGCTGGCAAACGTAACTAAAGAAATGCAATGATCAGCTCCAAAGACATCAAACCACTACTAACAAAACTGAGAGTCTAAAATATGATAGGAAATAGTGTGAGTTGTCCTGAAATAAAATATTTTATTTTCAATTTCAACTAAAACATAATTACTCAACCATTTAATGTTATTAATAAGTGTTTAATTTATGAAAGAGATACATGGTTGGCCACAAGTACATGAGTTACTAAATGCACACAAATAAGTGAATTTGATATTCAAAACTATCTACAGTGAATTCAATTCTTGTCCATTAGTCATTTATGTTTGCAATAAGCATCTTTCTTTGTTTTTCTTAATCTTTATTCATAGTTATGTGCATATTTCACATTCTATAATTAGGATATCAATTGCTATGGCTGAACACTATCATGGTGTTTGTGTTGTGGTATAGATGCGTGGAAACATAATTATGGGATTGTTATATTATAGAGATCATAAATCTAGATATCGCATATTAGTTCTAGCTCTTCTTGGATTGAGTCTAAAGTTGACATACAGTCATAAAGCCATTATTAGCAAATCTATCCATTTCTAGTAAAGACAATTGAGAAAGTCATTTTGATATTGAGATTTTCTTATCTGTTTACCTATTGATCATTATTAAGCCATAATATTTAGGTCTATTTATCTCTCTTGCAAAACCTCTATAAGTGTCCTAGATTGTCCCTACTACTCACTCTTCAATGAAATAGTGGAGTTCTAAATATTTGTTGCACAAGATGGTGTTGAACATATCAACAAGGCTATCATGGAAGGCATGTTCAAGCTTCCACTTGTACAACTTACAACAAATGATTTGTTGATAGAAGAAATTCTTGAAATAGGGATACAATCGAAAGACAAGTAAGTACATACAAACCTCCTCAGTTGAAACTAAAATCTGTGTATAAAAAGAGTACATTGAATCCCAATCCATAAACACAATAGAGATACTGATGGAGACTTAATTGGATGTAGCATGTCGCACCAAAGTTGTTAGGGTATGCTACGCTAGTACATAATTTTTCCTAAAGCCACATTAGTATTTTACCCAGATCATTATCTACCAAAACTAACTATAGTAATCCTTTTGAGGATTCATTTCATGGTGCTAGATCTTCATTTAGTTCCACTTCTTGTTGGAGAAAAGAATAGTTATTTCTTGAGGTAGATGAATATCCCATCAACACAGGACAAGACCCTTTCTAGAATATAACAAATTCTACTCCAACAAAAGATCATGGGGGTTTCACTAGAGATATTGAATAAGAGATAGACTTATACTACTGCATTAAAAGCATTGGCATGTTCTTCATTTATTGATGTAAACTCTTTGTGATGCCACCACAACCAACAAAGGTGTAAAAAGTTGTTTGCAATGCATGGATTTTTAGGATTGTCCTTTGAGAAAACATAATTGAAGTATGGAAGCAGGATTTGCCAGCTCCTAAGGGAATCTTGATGAAAAATAACTGTAAAATATTTGGGCGAGCTTATATGCAAAAACTCATGCTTCCTGATGGGTTTATGTATAGAAATAAGCACGAATTAAGTGGTAAAGGGGCTTTTGGAAACAAGAGGGATAGAGAGGCAGTGGAACTAAAAACTTCTGGTGTTGTGTCTGTTCCATCTCAGAATGGGAATGGCGAAGGTGCTGTAAGAGGAGCTGAGAAGGGTGTTGGAAGAAGCAGGGCTATTTACATTCCCCCATTTAAGCTGGCTCAAATGATGAAAGATGTGGAAGACAAGAGCAATGTGGAATACCAGCGCATGACATGGGATGCCCTTCGGAAGAGTATCAATGGGTTAGTAAACAAGGTAAATGCATCTAACATCAAGAACATCATTCCAGAGTTGTTTGCAAAGAATCTCATCCGTGGGAGGGGTCTATTTTGTAGGTCTTGTATGAAATCCCAAATGGCATCCCCTGGATTTACAGATGTTTTTGCTGCGTTGGTTGCTATGGTAAATACAAAATTTCCTGAAGTTGGCAATCTGCTTTTGCGAAGAATTATTTTGCAGCTTAAGAGGGCATACAAATGCAATGACAAGAACATGTTGATAGCAGCAGCCAAATTCATAGCTCATTTAGTGAATCAACAAGTTGCACATGAGATCATTGCCTTGGAACTTCTCACCCTTTTACTAGAGAACCCCATAGATGACAGTGTAGAGGTTGTTGTTGGGTTCGTGAAAGAATGTGGTTCTTTGTTGCAAGACCTTTCACCCAAAGGTCTCTATGGGATTTTTGAAAGATTTAGAGGTATTCTCCATGAGGGGGAAATTCACAAACGAGTACAGTTTTTAATCAAAGGCCTTTTTGCATTTTGTAAAGCTAAGTTCGAGGATCATCCAGCTGTGCGTCCAAATAAGTTAACACATGAAGTTTTCCTAGAAGATGAACTTGATCAAGAAGCTGGTTTGGATGTTTTCAAGCCAGATCCTGATTTCTTAGAGCATGAGGCAACCTATGAAAAACTGAAGAAAGATATCCTTGGAGATGCTTCTTCAGATTAACTAGAAGAGGAGAATGATTCAGGTGATGATTCAGATGATGATGATGATGATGATGATGAAGAGGAAGGTGAGGAAGCACTGAGAATATAAGATGAGACAGAGACAAACTTGGTCAATTTAAGACGTACAATTTATTTGACAATTATGTCAAGTGTTGATTTTGAGGAAGCTGGTCATAAGCGACTATAGATCAAGCTTGAACTTGGTCAAGAGAGAACATACCTTTGTTATTATGGTCTTCTTGGGAAAAGATTCTGTATGATCAATAAAATTTATGAGGAATTTTTTGATAAGTGTTTTGTACAACAGTATTCTATGATACATAGACTAGAAACAAATAAACTATGTAATGTTGCAAAGTTTTTTGCCCACTTACTTGGCACATATGCTCTTCCATGGCATTGTCTTGCTTATATATGTGAGACAAAGGAAGATACTACTTCCTCTTCCTGTATTTTTATAAAGATTCTCTTGCAGGAGCTAGCAGAGCAGCTTGGTATATTGTTACTTAATGAAAGGTTGAATGATCCAACAATGCAGGAGTCTTTTGATTCAATTTCTCCAAAGGACAATCCCAAAAATTCATGGTTTGCTATCAATATCTTTACTTCTATTGGTCTTGGTGGTATCACTGAGAGTTTACGTGAGTATTTGAAGAATATGCCAAGGCTTGTAATGCAACAGCAAAAGCCTATTCCTAAGTCAGATGAATCTACCTCTAATGATGATTCTTCTAGTTCATCAGGTTTGTCAGATTCTGATACATCAAACTCAGATTCTGAGAGTGAAACTGACAACGAGAGTAGTAAGGAGTCACCAAGAAAGAAAAATAAATCAAAGCATGACAATGAGTATGAAAAAATAAGAAGAAAGAAAAGGGTGAGGGCATCTGACTCAGAGGATGGAAGTGACATTGAAAAAATCAGAAGGAAAAAGAAAAGGAATTAAAAATCTTTCTAGTCAGTTATTCAAGGCTCCAGTAGACACCGTTTTCCTGGACTGTGACAAACAAAAGAATCACTCCCAAGTGCTTTGGTTTTATAACAAATGATTATAAGATGCTACAATGTTGTCTTATGCATTTTAATAGCCATGGGTTTTAGAGTTTTGTACTTGATAGGTAATGGATAAACAGTGTTAGGAGGAGAAAATATTGAAGGCCAAGTGCAAATTGTGATAATACTAGATCAATGAATCCAGTTATTTATTGAGTATTTCTTGTTTTCCATGTTGTGTGATGTACCATAAGCAAACTAGAAATCTAAATTCAATAAGATGCTTTGTTCAATGATGATAATTTCTATTTTCTTTCCTATGAAGAAAGACCATGTCAGACAATATCAACGAACAACAAAATAAGGAGACAATTGCTAGATTGTGGTCTAACTTGAAAAGAAAAGGTGATGGAAAATGTTATTATCTGTGCAAAAATTTTAAGGGTTTAAAGACTAGAAGACTTCTAATCAAAACAACGAAGAAACATTGTAGGCTGCATGGTCACATTGAAGGTGGACATGATTATCATCCATTGGTAAGTTTCTCACTATATCATTTTGACAATTTATATACATAATAAATCACGTGATGATGAGATCATGATCATAGTTTATTTATGTTTATCAATTTTATATAGCTCGAGCACCCTGGAGCACATGGTATAGATCAACACAACCCTGAGAATATGGTTTTCAAAGTGGATGAACATGGAGGTGTGAATAGCGAAGCTGAAGATAATGATCCCATGGAAGATGACGATCATGAGCCAGAAAACACAATTGAACATGATGGTACAAATACATTGATCCATAACTCATTTAGTACTTGCGCAGCTGATCATGATGATGAAGATGACCTTGATGTTATTCATGATGTCCCTCTACTTGAGAAGGCATCTGAGGCCCTTTACAAAGGCTCGCAGGCAACTCTTCTCTCCGTTGTATTGTTGTTGGTGAACTCGAAGGTTATGAATGGTTTATCCAACATAACAATGTCACGTATGTTAAGGCATGTCATATATGTCATAATAAACTGTGAATCATGTTGTACCATTAATATTATTTATTATAACAAATTATATTTTTTTGTTGTAGATTGATAGGTGAGTTTTTGTTACCACCATCAAATATTCTACCTTGCTCATACCGAGAATTATTTGCCGTTATGAAAGATATTGGAATGGAGTATCAAGCAATAGATGCTTGTCCTAATGATCATATTATATATCACAAACAACATGAATTTCAAACTGAATGCCCTGAATGTCATATCAGTTGATATCGAACAGATCAAATAACAAAAAGGGTTCCTTGCAAGATTCTTTGCTATATTCCCATTATTCCACGTATGCAACGATTATTCAAGTGCACTAGCTTGGCACAATTTATGGATTACCATGCACGCAATAGAAGTCAAGATGACATTATTCGAATGCCTATGGATGGTTCAGCATTTATGGACATAGAGGGAAAGTGGCCACACTTTAAAGAAGAACCTTGTAATCTCAGGCTTTCACTGGTAGCGGACGGTGTCAATCCATTTGGAGAGATGAAATCTGTTTACTCAGTGTGCCTTGTTTTTGTTATCAACAATAAAATTCCTCCATGGATGTCCATAAAGAGGGAGCACATAATGTTGGCAATGATTGTTCTAGGTATTTTATCATTTAAATATAGTCATCTAGATTTAATTATAAATATTGTAGTAAAATGGTGATAATAATTATGTAATGTTTTTGTTCATTCGATTAGGTAAGTACCAAGTTAAAGATATGAATGTATATATCAAGCCTCTTATCGACGATTTGTTGGAGTTATGGAATGGTGTCACTATGTATGACGTCTCTAGACCAATAGGACAAAGACAATTTCAATTCCATGCGATGCTTCTATGGACAATACACGATGCCCCGGGGCTAACACATTTTTGTGGTATGTTATAGTGTTAAGTTGTGCATGAATATTATAATTCAAAAAATTATCATATTTAATCCAATTATACATTATCTTGTAGGTTTTCAAACAAAGGGAAAATTTGCATGTCCTGTTTGTGGTCCAAAGATGAAATCTCATCATTCAAAAAGTTTAGGAAAGTAGGTGTTTGATGAGTATAGGCACTTTCTCCACAAAAATCATAAGTATCAAAATACTAAAAAACATCTTTTCAATGGGAAAGAAGAGAATACATCAAAGCCACGAAGAATGACACCTCACCTGTGGAAGTTGGAATATAATAGAATTAATCGTCAAGGTAATGCCATTCCATCTATTAGTTTGTCATAAAACATATTTTCTATTTTCTTTTGTTTACTGATGATGTGATTGATGATCATGAAGGTCATGAAGGCATAAATGACCACCTTCCTAAGGGACTAAAAAGTTATCCCTGACAATCTAGTAGGTTGCCCTACTACGAGCAGTTACAAATTGTTCATTTGTTTGATAGTATGCATATTGGATGGAAGGCATACCAAAGAAAAAATTGTCAAAATATGTAGTGACATTCAAGATTCCAATCATGCAATGATAAATGTCATTCAATCAAATAGCCATGGAGACCAGATTAATATAAGAGAGCTTCCTTGGTTATTAATGGACCAGCAAAGTAATGCTATAAAATAAGTCATACGAAAAATTTGATTTCCCACAGGATTTGCTGCGAACATAAACAATCTCATATCAAAGAAAAGTGAATTTGGGCCAGGGATGAAAACCCATGATTGGCATACCTTCATTAAGGTAATTCATGTTCTTGTGTTTTTAGTATGTATTTAAGTACTACGCGTACGTGTACTTTTCATTATGTTACAAAAAAATGAAAAGATAATTTTATAATTGTTGCAGTACGTTCTACCTCTATCTCTCCCAGACAACTTCGACAATAATGTCAAGCAAGTCATATATGATCTTGGAAAATACATGAGGTAAGTAGTGATATTTGTTTAGTCTGTTGTATAGATATTATATTTGCAATTTGTTTTACTTCTTATGTAATATATTATTTTGCATCTTGAATACCTTGTAGGTGGTTGTCATGTAAATAAATCCATAAAAATGATATAAAATATTGGAAGAGAAAAATTCCTCATTTAATGTGTGAAATGCAAAAGTGTCTACCTCCATCTTTTTTCAATGCACAAGAACACTACCTCATACACCAAGTTGAGGAGATTGAATTGTGTGGACCTGTACACACTAAGTCAATGTGGATGGTTGAGAGGCACCTGAAATTTTTGAAGGCTTTGGTTTGACAAAGAGCACATCCTGAGGGTTCTATGGTGGAGGGATATATGGTACACCAGACTATGGTGTACATTTCTGAATATCTTCCTAAGTTTGCAACAAAGATCCACGTGGATCGCATTTGGGATCCCAACACCGTTAGCAAATTCGAAGGGGAGTACTTGATGGGGAAAGGTAGATTGAGGAAAGTGAGAGGTAATTATAAGATGTTATTGTAGTTAATTAATTCTTAATCTTCAAAATAAATCGATTGTAAGACATCTATTTATTTTTTGTACAGTTGGTTGAGAGTGGGATGCACTACATTTGTATATTGCAAACAATCTGGATTGGATGATGGTATGGATTGAACATTGTCAACATTCTAGATGCACATTAACATGGGAAGGTGTGGCTTCATTGGTTAAAGAAGCACATCGTAATGGAGATTCCAATGTTACACAAAGGGAAATTGATTTAGCATATGGTTTAAGAGATAAACAGGTATGTATAAATTTATTAATCACCCATATGTTTATCAACTCACAATGCAATAAATTTTACATGTTTGACATATCACAGCTCAAACACCACAACACTATGTGCTGTAATGGTCATAAATATCGCATAAAAAAGTTGGATGACACGAAGAAAACTTGTGATTCTGGCATCACTGCAGTCTTTGAGGTGACAAATATTTCATTGAGAAATGGCATTCATCCTCAACAGTCTCAAAATCGATACTATGGCATTTTGGATGATATACTTGAGTGTGACTTTAATTCCTTCAAATTAGTTTTGTTCGTTGTCAAATGGTACAGGCTACGATTGAATAAAAATGATCCTGATAGAACTATTATTGAACATGATAATGGTTTTATAATGCTAAATACAGGGTCATTTGAACCATTTGGGGATGAGCCCTATGTTCTTCCAAGCCAATGTGAGCAAGTATTTTACTCAGAGGTTCCACATAAACCAAGTTGGTCATTTGTTGTTAGACATGATCCAAGAGGAAGGCCGATAAAGTATAATGTGATGGAAGAAGAATATACCAAAGAAGTATAAGATGAAGTGGATGATGATCACAATCAACAGTTTCTCAATGACGATGAAGAAGAACTAGAAGAAGAAGAAGAAGAAGATGGTGATGATGATGGTGATGTTGATGGTGATGGTGATGGTGATGGTGATGGTGATGATGGTGATGATGATGGCAAAGACATTGATGATGATGATGATGATGATGATGATGATGATGATGATGATGATGATGATGATGATGATGATGATGATGATGATGATGATGATGATGATGATGATGATGATGATGATGACCTTGATGTTCATGATGATGAAGAATGAAATGTATGAGGTATGCGATTAGTATATTATCTATTTAATATTGACTTCTTGATAGAATTTTTTTTACATAATTAATTCAATATGTTTTGAATTCTAATGCCATTACATAATTAATTCATGATGCACCTTTTAATATGGAGATGGAGATAGGGAGAGTGACTATTTATGTGACAATTTTTAAATTGTGTTTATTTATGGAAATTGGATTTTTATTAGCTATGTGATGTATGTTGATTTAAAATACATATGTGATGGATCACATGTTTATGATGATATATGTGACATTTTTTGAACTTTGTGTTTATTTATAGAATGTGGATTGTTTATTACCTATGTGATGGATGGTGATTTATGATACATATGTGATGGATTACATGTTTATGATGACACATGATATGTGATGCTAATTGTGATGCTCAATTACATATATGATGACACATCATGTGATTCTTCTGATGCTTATGATACGTATGTATTTATTGTTTATCAACTTACAAATGTATTAATGCTTATGATGCTCAATTGATGGTGTTGATTTCAGGTATAGTCCCTGTGTGATGTTGTCACCCTTGGTGGGAACAGGTCATTGACTACAAACATCGTCAACCATTTAGTTGAGGATCCTGCATAGTCTACATAAAGAAAAGGTAAGGAATTAAAAAATTTACAATGATTTTGATGACAACATCTTTTTATTATTTAATACTCTTTTTGTCTACAAAGTTCATATTGTTCATGTTGTGTACTATATAATTTCGCTAACATTTTTTATATTTTCTTTGTCACAGGCCGACATGGATCCATCACATATCACAGACAGAGATGTAGCTTGTGACACTTCTACTGAGCAGGTATACCTCATTGTCATTGTACAAATTAGATAGAAGCAAACTTTTACATTATTATGTTCTTTTTTTTAATGATTTATACTAATTTTGTAATTGTTAATGATATTCTTAACACAGACGGATGTTAGGGGAAAGGGAAAGGGAGTTGCAGTACCTGAGCACCTTTCTATGGATGTGGAATCATTAGGGTTAAGCAATGATGACCCTGAAGATCCCACAGAACCTGTGAAATTCTTTAAAATGCCTCTTATAAAAATTAGAAAAAAGATTGTTGATTTGGCAGTTGTGCATCCTACCTCTAATGAGATACAACAAAGGGTGGAATTATTGTTTAAGATAGCAAAAAACTTGCAAGTAAGCAATAATGAAAGCTTTAATTATAAAAAAAGTTCAATAATGGTTTATATTTTATTCTCTTTTATGTCATTAACTAAAATATGTACGTATTGTTTTTACAGCAATTTATCCGCCCTCATGAAAGTCGTTCCCACGATCAAGGTGTTGCAGGATCTTCAGGTGATGACGATTTTATTGTATTATCACTTTCTTGGCTTATCACTCTGAGTACCCAAAACACATCATACTTGATATTGTCAATTTTCAAAATAAAGGTTAATCCTTGTTTACAATTCTTGCACTTTTCATATATTTAATGTTTGATATATTTAATGTATTATTCTTTAGGTGTTGTCAATGTTACTGTGCAAATGCCGCCACTGCCTCATCAGAGGTCACCCTTACCTGTATTGCCGACTGCAATATCAACAACACGTAGCATGCAGACATCCTCTAGTGCATGTCATATTAGTCCACCCACTATTGGTAGATCCCTCTTTTGCTCTATCTGCTGTCATGTGTTTATTTCCCTTCAAGCATTCTTTCTTGAATTCTAATGTCATTTCATAGTGGATTCATTTTTTGCAGGAGGAGATGCACATGAGGATGTGCCAGAGGTGACTATTGCTGATAACATACCATCATTTCCTGGATCTTCTCGTATTGCTAGTACAGGAACGTTGCAGGCCACATTGGTGGTGAGCGACGAAGAAATGCTTCCCTTAAAGATACAAAAGGTTCTAGGTACTTTAAAATTATTATTATTATATGTTAGGAATCCCACAGATACTGAGAGGGGGGGTTAATCAATATCTAACTGGTATTTAATATTTCTTGAATTAAAACATGCAGAACATAATATAATAGTGTACCGGTATGCAAGAAATAATGCAATAAATAGAATCAAGAACATCCACATGAAAAACACACCATAACAAAAGGTTTTAATGAGGAAACCCGGTGTGGGAAAAACCTCTATGGGATTTGTGACCCACAATATTCACTCACTGGCCAATAAGAGAATATTACTTACAATAGGGGCCTGCACATGCAGGAAGGCCAACTACCTAGAGCTCACTGCTCAATGGGAAGTCTCACTGACTTACAATGAGGAGTATACAAATCCAATATCTTGTATTGCTTTACAATAGCATCTATAATGCATGATCCAGTACCGGTTGCTGCTCTACTTCTTACATAAACCCTTAGCCTATATTTCGCATAATAGGTCTACCTAATATTTTTCCTCACTCCTTACCAAATGTCTACAATGATCTCTTTTATATATAAGAGTCATTTTACAATTTTCCAAGTCAACTTACAAAGTTTTTACAATAATAAACAAGATATAATATAACAAGATCCTGTCGGCCTCTGTGTCGGTGTCCTGAGTGCCGGTGTAGAGTGTGATCTACTGATGCCGGTATAATGCCTTTGTCAGTGCCATAGGATTGCAAGGTTGCCATCAATGACAAAACCTTCAATCACATACAATGTCCCATTGGAGTGTGCATATGCCAACAATCTCCCCCTTTGGCATTGATGGCAACACTCATGAGAAATTTCGAAATGTATCCAAAAATGTAAAGTCAAAAAATGTTACCAAAAATTTGTGTGCTCCCCTTGAGCATATGATTCCTGTGATATTGAATTTTCTCATCCCACTACTCCCCCTTTGGCATCAATGATAAAGGTTGTCAAGATGTCAGTAGAGTTTGTAGTTTCAACCTTGTAATTGGGTGGTTACAATTTGAAAAAGATCTCCCAAAATCAAGTTTATACTGTCCATAAACTTCTTGCTATCCTTTATTGTTGTCTCTGTTCTCTTCACTATACCAGTGAGATGCTGCAAATGCTCTGTCGGTGTTTTCTATCCTTGTATTAGTGCTTCAAATACTTCCTTCCATAGTGATGCTAGATAGTCCAATCTTGGACTTAGTTTTGATCTCAAATGTTTTGCCTTATTCACTATTTTTTCTCTCTCTCTTTCCAATTTAAGTAAATCTTCTTCAAAATTTGTTATCTTCTCCTCAAAAACTGATAGTGTGTCAGGTGAGTTAACAAAATTATCTGCAAGTTTATTGATCTCATCCTGTACCTTGCTCATCTTTTTGTCTATATCTATAGTCAAAAAGTTTGTCTTACAGGTGTCTTTGTACAGAGTTTTGTACTCTTTCAATAAATTACACAATTTCGGTAGAAGTGTGTCAAAATCTCTGTTACACTTCTTTATTTGCTCATCAAAGAATTTTAGTTTTTCAATTTCTACTTTATCTTTCAATGACTCTTCCTTTATTTTCTCAGTGTTTTCTGTGATATATTTACATAATGTATCAAGTTTTCCTAAAGAATCTTTATTGTCTATATTATAGTTAGGAGCAATTACCTTCAAAATTGGTATGGTATCATCAATTGCCTTGTAAGCTTGTGAGCTGCAGTCTATTATCTTTTTGATTGAATCTAATAGTACCTTAGTTACATTAGTTGATTTGAAGCCTGATGATGAACCAACAATTTGAGTACCGGTGGAAATAACCAAGCTTGTATTGAGCTCTGGTAGGTCTATTTGTGTCTTCATTTCTTCAAGCAATGGTTTTTCTAATTCTCCAGTTGCTGGTGGCACTGTTTCCTCATGTTCCTGTTCTTGCTGTTGTTGTTCCTGTTCCGGAGCCTTTTGCTCTATTTGTTGCATTGTCTCAGTCTGAGTTTCTACCTTTTGCTCTTTGTCTTCTGTCGGTTTCTCATGTGTGTTTTCAGTTTGCTCAGCTATCGGAGGCTCACTAGCCATGTCAGTCTTATCAATTGTATCTTTGTCTACCACTATGTTGATCTTTTGAGTATCAACATCCACAGTATATAAGACTTCAGGATTAGTATTACCATCTTCTACATTCATATTCTCAGCTATCAGTTGATCTTCTATAGCTGTTGTTTTTACCAGTGGAGTAATCAAAGGAGGTGGGGGTAAGTTGTCTCTAACCTTGATACTAGGTGGTCCACCAACTTTACCTTTACCCTTGTCTCTATCTTTTTGATAAACTTTTATGGGTTTGGGGTCCCTGTATTCTTCTTGTTTTTCTTTTTCAACTAAGAATATATCCCATCCATTTTTTGTTTCCTCAGTCACCTCATTAATTCTTCCAACCATTAAAGCAATGTGCCAGTGTGTAGTAGAAAATACTGACCGGTTGGCTTGAGCAATTAGGTCATCAATTTCTTTGGGTGAGTTTACCAGATAAACAACAAGTAGCTTTTCAATCTTTATTTTCTTGTCCAGTTCTATTACTGCTTGGCTTCTTGCTTCCAGTCTCTTAAATAGTTCATCTGGAATCTCATTTACTACTTCCATCAAAAAATTCTTATACATATCCATATGCTATATAGCACTATTTTCAACTTGTTCTTTTTCATCAATTGTTAAAGTGTCATATATTTTCTCTATATTTTTCAATTTACCTTCCTCTGTAATTTCATTCAGCAGTATATCAAGAGGGGCCAACTCTTTGTTTGTCCTCTTCTTCTTTTTGGCTGTCAGTTTCTTCTTCTTTGGTGTAGCCTTTCTTACCGGAGATCTCACTGCTTGTTGTTTTTGTCTTGTCCTCCTGGGTGAGGGTGTGGTTGCTAGTGAGGGATCTCTTTTCCTTACAACTCTTTTGAAAGTTGCAGGCATGTCACTCCCTGAAGAAGTACCTACCGGTGATAGGTGAGTTTAAGGTTGTGGAGCTACTAACTCATCCTTTGTTATACCGATTTTCTTCAATACATCTTCTTTGATGGCCTTTGCTTGTCTGGAACCTTTCCTTACAACTACCTCAACCTTTTTCACTCTTTTCTTTGATTGTATTTGGCTTTCAATAGTTTCTACACTACCAAATATTTCTTCCTTAGGTTCTCTGGGGGCTTCTAGAAGTGCTTTAGCATATGTTCCAATTATGTGATCATCTATTTCATAGCCCATCTCAGTTACCCAAACTATCCTAGGGATGACTACTTCCATCCAGATTTCATCCTTCTTGATTATAAAGCATATTTCATCTTTGTATTTGTCGACAATCTTTTGTGATAACCTGATTCTTTTCTTCATTTTGGCCTTTAATGCTTGAAAGAAGTCATGACTATTGTTTTCCTTGTTTTCTCCCATTTTATTGAATAGTTTTGTTAACTGTTTACCTACCGGTATATCATAACCAAGTTCTTTGTAGCCTATACTGGGAACCTATTTTGTTATATGTAGCATCAAACATACTAACAGATTTCCAAACCTGAAAGTTCCTTTCTTGTCCTTCTTAATCTTTCCAAGGTTGTCAATTAATTCATCTTTTAACAACTCACATATATCAATCTTTTCATTTTCTGTGACCATATCATAAGCACTCTTAATGCATAAACTTGAAACTGAATTGAGTCTATTTGCATGAGTAGCTTTATACCCTAATATCATGCTGATAAATCTCACATTAATGTCTGTTACATCATTAACTCTTAGGGACCTTTTGTCGAAAGTTGCACCAGTTAGGTTTGTAACTAGGTCATTGGATACCTTCTTGGTTTTATCTGGCCTTTTACCGGTGGGCGATAACCCTATGACAGCTTTCACAGCTTCCTTAGTGATTTTGTGGACTGCATCTAACCAGAAAAATTCACCATGTACCCTGCTTAAGACTATCCTAATCATATCCTTGGGGAATTCAGGAATGCTAAGGATCTCTGTAAATCATAGGGTTTCAATGATCTTGTGTCCATCTTTTACATTGCCAGTTTTATCACATATCACAGTTTTAAACATAGTTTTAATCTCTTCATCTCCTAGTTCCTCAATGTTGCAGTGGATGTAAATTCTGGGGCCTTCAGCATAAACAACTCCCTTGGGAATTTGAGAAAAAGCACCTAAGGTATCATCTTTCTTTGCTACCTCAGGAACTAACTGAAATACGGGCCTAGGTCTTTTTATCACTTCGATAATAGTAGGGTTTGCTATATATTCAATTGCAGAGGTGGATGCCATGATTAAATACCTTTTACTACCTTTAGGATGGATGAATGCTTGGAGTGTTCTTGCCTCTTGCTTGAAATGCCTTAGCTCGGAATCTTTGCGCTCTTCGTAGGTTTGAAATCTCGGTGAAATGGAATGGAGCCAAAACCTCAATTTTATAGTGTCTTTTTGCCATCTACCACATTAAATGCATGTCAGTTAAGTATTCTCTTAACATTGTCTATCAGTAAAAAGTAATTTTCAACTTCTTATCTCTAACCGAGGGAATAATAGCACATGTGTCATTAGATTGCCAAACCCTCAAGGAAACTTTCTTCAATTAGATGAAGAACTTCCTACCGGTGGAGCACTACTCTGTCCTTCCGGTGAAACATCACTCTGTCCTTCTAGTGAAGCATTGGTTTGTTCTACCCGTGGAGGAGTATTCCCAATATTTAGATCAGCTTTTCTAATCCATTGTTTTTAGAATTCTTGCTTAACCTCTTCAACTTTTTCTTTACCTTTCAAGCTAGAAATTTTGTTGTTTACCGATGTTCCTTTACTTCTACAGAATTTTGCAATATGCCCAATCTTGTTACATGCATAACAAGTTACATTATTCTTCTGAATAGCTTTCCCATAACCTATGCCGATTTGTGTTCTGCATTGATTAGATAAAGGTCCAAATCTTCCACAAACATAACATCTCACATTCATTCTGCAATTTTTAGAGTTGTGACCAACTTTTTTGCATTTAGAACATTGATCGGTGGGTGTGTTGATATTCTGATAATTTCTAGATCTACATTCATTTTCTCTATGACCATACTTATTACAGTTAAAGCATTTTCCATTGAATTTATAAGCATTAGGTTGTCTTACCAGTTTGCTATGATCCTGAGTATTTGCAGTACTAGAGATTTCACCAACTTCAAAGCCAATTCCAGAAGTGACACCTTTAGGTTTTTGATTCTTCAGCAAGGTACCAAGTTCCTTTGAGCTTTTCTTGAATTTTTCTTTATGTTGATTTGCAATTTCTAGTTAAGACTTCTTTTTGTCTCATCAATTCATTTGAGTCATTCTGAGTATGCATCAGATTTGTCTTCAACATGTCATTTTCATAGCTAAGTCTTGTGTTCTCATTTGTCGCATCACTTAGTCTTCTAGTTAATTCTTCTTCATTCTTCTTCCTATCCTCAATCTCTTTGCAAAATCTCATAGTCATATCCTACATCTCATTCTTTGTTGTCATGTTCTCTTGTTTCAACTTTCCTATCATATCATTAAGTGATTCCTTTTCATCATTCTCATTTTGCAATTGTTCACAAATTTCTCTTCTCTTATTTCTTGCAACAATAAAATTTTCTTGAAGTGCCTAAATGATATCTTGAGCTACCCTTAAATCATCTTCTAGTTTGATATTTTTCAATTTCTCTGCATGATAGTCTGTAAGAGCTCCTTCAGGTTGCTTCATCAGATTCTCCATCTTTACCGGTGTCAAGAGTTAGGCTTCTAAAAATAGAGGACCAAGCTCTGATACCAATTGTTAGGAATCCCACAGATACTAAGGGGGGGGGGGTGAATCAGTATCTAACCGGTGTTTAATATTTCTTGAATTAAAACATGCAGAACATAATATAATAGTGTACTGGTATGCAAGAAATAATGCAATAAATAGAATCAAGAACATCCACATGAAAAACACATTATAACACAAGGTTTTAACAAGGAAACCCGGTGTGGGAAAAACCTTGGTGGGATTTGTGACCTACAATATTCACTCACTGGCCAATAAGAGAATATTACTTACAATAGGGGCCTACACATGCAGGAAGGCCAACTGCCTAGAGCTCACTGCTCAATGGGAAGTCTCACTGACTTACAATGAGGATTATACAAATCCAATATCTTGTACTACTTTACAATAGCATCTATAATGCCTGATCCAGTACCGGTTGCTGCTCTGTTTCTTACATAAACCCTTAGCCTATATTTCACATAATAGGTCTGCCTAATATTTTTCCTCACTCCTTACCGAATTTCTACAATGATCTCTTTTATATATAAGAGTCATTTTACAATTTGTCAAGTCGGCTTACAAAGTTTTTACAATAATAAACAAGATATAATATAACAAGATCCTATTGGCCTTTGTGCTGGTATACTTCTTTTCTTTGTACTGGTGCTGGTGTCCTGAGTGCCGGTGTAGAGTGTGATCTGCTGATGCCGGTATAATGCCTTTGCCGGTGCCATAGGATTGCAAGGTTGCCATCAATGACAAAACCTTCAATCACATACAATGTCTCATGGGAGTGTGCATATGCCAACATTATATATACTCTAATTGTAATTTACTTTATGATCACTCGTTTTAGACTAATGCTCCCATGAATTTTTTGCAGGAAGTGATATTTTCTATAAATATCTTAGTGACATTGCATTGCAGATATTTGGGCCCACCATACATAAAAGGTGGTACATCATATGTGAACTAACCCTTATCCACTTTTGATTTCATATCATTGCTAGAATAATTTTCCTTTGATCCATTTCTTGAAGTGTAATAAATGTAGCTTCAGCTCATTTCTGAATCTAACAGGTTTGTTTTTGCTTTAAAAGGTGGAATGACCAAGAAAAAAGGTTAAAAGATGAATTGACAAACCAAATGGTTGAGTGGTTTGGAAATGACACCTTTGACAAAACCAAGCTCCTTGAAAAAGCTAGCACATATCTAAAGTATGCGAGGGACCAATACATGACCCATTTGGAGAGGAACCTAAAGTATGAGCGTCCCCCCATGATTCCAGAGAGGGAGTGGAAGGACCTGATTTTGGATGCCAAGGAGAGAATTGAAAGGAAAAAAGGAAATACACCACTAGACGCCAGAAGAAGGTACGAGATACTATTAAGAATGTAATTATGTACTAATTAATTACTCTTTATATTTATATAATCTAACATATTTCAAACTTTTTATAGACTGAGTGACACGTCAAAGGCAACCAAGGCAAGGCAAGAAAAGCATGGGCAACACAAACTCGGCTCTGGTGGTTACATGAAACTTGTTGCATGAACTGTAAGTATCTCATGTAAACGAAATATTGCATCAAAATATTAATTAATTGCAAACATTTTTTTTATCAAACAATGCAAGCAAAATTCACGGTACCAAGCAAAAATGCAGGGACCTAAATTCTATAGAGCGCCCACAGAAGATGACAAGAGAATTGCCTACCAGCAAGGCTATTCAGCCGTGGCTGATCAGCTACGAGAATTGAGTGGGCATACACAACATTCGAGTGCATCTATCACACGGGTAAATATGCTAAATGGAAGTTGTTTCAAATTGAATACTTTACCAATAATCTAATTAATGTTGAGTTCCAACATAAAGTGACTATATTTGTTTTAAATAAGCAAGCAATGATAACAATGTGCATGTCATTGGAATGCAACTTGCTAATTGTGAAACACCACCTGCGCATGAAGGTCTGGATGTGCATCCCAGTAGTGGAGGTATTCATTTGCTATTCAAATTTATTTATTTAGCTATTAATACAATTAAACATCTTAATTTGTAATTAGAGTAGTAATTAATGTAACCTTTTTTGTTAATATTTTAGAGCATCTAGTCAGTGGTGAGCAAGTGGAGCATGATCTGGGTACACAACCTCAAGAACGTGATGTTCCCCACTCAGGTAAAGAGGACCACTGTTATTGCTTTAAACAAATATAATTGCAATTGGTGTTCAGCATTAATGTAACCTTTAGTATTTAAACTCCAGATGATCTAGAGGGTGTTCAGCATGTTGAGGTTGAGGCTACACAAAATGATGTGGCCCCATCAAGTAAAGAGCACAACAATTATGCTCTCTAAATTAATGAAATACTTGTAATAATTATTTTTTTTTTGAATTTAACCCATTTCTTTGTTATTGCAGAGGACCCCCCTTCACTTCAGTGTCCTCGTCCTCAATATAGGACTAGGCATACATTGAGATCACGAGCAGTTGGCGGAACATCTGTAGAGGGGGGAAATGATGAAGAACCTGATGTTCCACTTAGTCTTTTCATAGCTTCAAAGAAAAAACAAAGAAATAAATGATTGTAATTTAACTTATTTGATAATGACTGATTTTTATATGTTAGTGAATATAATTATGTGCTAATTAATGGTTATGGATGATATGTGTTAATTAATATTGATGAATGTTGCGTGTTAATTAATGTTAATCAATGTTATGTGTTAATGAACGTTATGTGATATTAATGAATGAATGTTATATTTTATTAATGGTAGCAAGAATTAATGAATGAATGTTATAAGATGTTAACGGGGAATTTAGAGTGATGTTAGGGGGGGGAGGGGACAAATGAGCTTCCACCTTCATGTGGTTGGCCCTGTTAAGTACATAATATTAAACTATTCTCGAAACCAAGCGAAGCTCAACAAGGTAACACACTTTTTAATATTTCATTATGTTGCACAGTTAATCTTATTGAATAATGTATATTGAATCTTAATAGCAAGGTCCAACAGAGCCAACACGAACAACAACACCACAAGTTGCTGGGTATAATGAACTCCCATATTGTCTTGTCTGTACATGAACAATATGAGTTGCTTCTAGTGTTGATATCCAAGGTAGGACTGCAAAAGTTATGAATATGCCTCATCCTTGTAACTTTTTTTATTACTTGTAAGTAATGAATATGCCTCCTCCTTGTAAGTTTTTTTATTACTTGTAAGTCATGAATATTTCTCTTTAGTTGATTAAAATTAAATGAAAATCTTTAATGAATACACAAAACTATATACATATGCAGGCTCACCATGGTTGAGATGGTCCAACTCCCTAGTCTCACTCTACAACTAAGCTTGTGCCATATCTAAATCAAAGACATCTCAGATACATGGTCAGTGGAAAGCTGCGAAATGCCATTTTCATACATAAGCAAGACATACACAATTGGGCACAATCACTAAGAGAACGGTAAAAAGTGTGTTTGAGATTGTATCATGGATGCTTTTAAGGATTGTATCATGGATGCAAAAAATCTCTTCATTAATCCTTGACTCATGATTTCTATAATACTTCTTTAGACTTCTCATGTCATTTGTTGCACTTCTTCACTATTTTGGACTAAGTTTCAACTATGAATTAGCCTTGACTTATGATTGTACCTAGCTTTGTCCTATCTTTGTAAGCTTCCTCTTTGAATTGTGGTTGTAGCTTTGATAATAACTTTTTAATGTTGCACTATTTGTAAGGAGGACAACTCCTAATGCATGTTGCAAATTGTGTTCTAGTGACTGAGACTAACCTAATGCATCTCAGAATGGCATAAATTGCCAGGATGGAGATATAGTAGATGAGTTCAAGATTGTTGTTGTAGAAACTATTCAATTTCTGTGCTTGAAATTTATGTATATACACTATTTATAGTCTACTCTATATTTCCTACTCAGCTACTCCTATTGCTTTAAAATGAAATGTGAACTGATGAATTGTATTCTATAGATGACCAATGCCTTTCTTCGTTGTTTGGGCTACAAAGTCTTTATATTTCTTTAGGACTTATTGTGTAAACTTATGAGACAATTTTTAAACCCACCACCTCTCAATGAGTCTGTCAGTTACTATTTCTTATGAGCTCTACTTCAATGTCTGTATTGTAAACCGCTTGAATGAATTTAACCCTAGCTTTTAAGAGACCATCCAAGGAAGAAATACCAGGAACAATTACAATTTGCTAGTAAATCTTTTGATCCAAATCTACAATATGAAACAAAGAATTTCACTTGAAGAACACGAATAACCTTATCTCCTTTAGATAATATCATAAGCAACTGCTTGTAGGAAATGCAATAATCCACAACCTAAATGCAAAGGAAAATGACTGATTCTATTATGTATATTTGCCAAAATAGTACAATGGTAAGCTTGAGGCTATAATCTATTCCTTCTCTAATTCTCTTTCATGTTACAAAATCTCCCCCCTTTATATGAGAGTATACATTATTACCAAGCGCTGTGGATTTTCGGTATATAACTGGTAACCAACATTTTTTGTTTAACAAATTGGAAGATAAACAAATTGAATATTGTTGTCTCCTCACCGATACCTATCTAGTATCCATCGGTCCCTTTTTATGTCGAAGAAACCTTGGGCTTTGGTGACTTCCTTTAGTTTTCCATCGAAATTCTTTTTCTATTGATATCACTATGCTCCTTCGATGAATGGGTCTATTGTCTCACCGAAACCCCTTTTATCCTCTCTTTGTCGTCTTCCACCAATAAAGTTGTATCGATGAAACCATGTGTATCGGAGACATGCCTTTTAGTCTCCTCGAAACTCATATTCTCATCAAAATCTTTTTGCTGTCCATCGGGTTTCATGTCGAAGAGACTTTGGACTTCGGTGACTTCTTTTGTCCTCCCATCGAAACTCATATCCTTATCGATATCATTCATCGATGTAGTTTTCTTCTATTTTATCGATATCACTTTTTCGATGAGAATGCTTCTTTCGGTGAATCTTCTTTATCTTGCATTGATGATATTGTTTCTTTGAAAGCCTTTTCTCATCGGTGGGAACATCTCTTTCGGTGAGTCTTTTTGCACTGATAGTGTTATTTCCTCAAAGACCTTTTCTTGTCGATGAGAACCATCTCCACTTTCCTCAATATCTTTTATCGATGGAGTTACTATCTTCGATGAGTCTTGTCTGAAGTTGATCGGCATTTGCTTTCTTTGATGCCCCTTTTATATCAATGAGACATCGCTGGGTCTCATCAATACTATTTGAATCTTAGATACTTCAATAGAATGCTTTTATACTTGTTCGATAAGTTATGGGTTATTACGGTATCAATGAAAATGATGATTTCTTCCAAAGAGAGATGGCTTCTATGATTTAATTTCTCAAATCAAGATATTTTACTTAATTCAGATTTGATGCTCAACAGAATGACTACACTATCACCAATCTATCTTGAATATTTGACTACTCTTTAGATTATGATTATGAGTATCATGATATTTCATGAGACTGCTCTATCCCCATATGAAACCCTTTGTTCCCACAAATCAATGCTTTGAACTTGACTGTAACTTTATAGTGATCACTGTCTTTGTACAGTAAGCTTGCTACTTTCTCAAGTTTTGATATATTGGAGGCTCCTAGGATGGTTTCTATCTTATAGTCACAATACCTTGCTATAATTTGTAGCTATTCTATGTTTATTTGTTTTCCACTCTTAACTAATAGTTCAACCGAATATGGTTCATCTTGGAATCAATGCATATCAGTTATAATCAGATTATAACCAGTCTCCATGATTGCAAGACCTGAAGAAGGATTCTTATCATCAATTAGATGCATACTTTTGGGAATATAGAAAGACAAAAAAATATATTAGAACCGTATTTTTTGTTGAGTCATAATATGATGTGTTAATTTAGCTAAATAAGGGAACCAATGTTGTATTAGGTTTAATTCCATGATGACAGTTGAAGCTTGTTAGAGATAGGGGATTTGTAGCAGTTGGCTTGTTAGGTTATGTCACAATCCCATGAAGGTCCTTGTAAACCGTTAATGTCAGTAGACATGAGACTATTATGTAATGAATTGGATCAGCTAAACCTAGAAGTTCTATAACCAATGAATCAACTAACTCAAGTGTATGTTAATTATCTTATGATGGTCATTTATGACCGTTATTCTTAGTAGACATTAAGCAGTTCGCTAGATAGTTGGTTAGTAAACCAGTGAGCTAGTTGGCTCAAGTGTATGCTATTTATCATATGATGGTCGTTAATAACCATTATTGTTAGTACACATTAAGCAGATGGCTTGTTTAGATGGTTGGTACCTAGTGAGTTTGTTGAGCTCAAGAATTGGATGTACAAGTTGAGCAAGGGAGGTGAACACTAACAACGCATTGGTGCTTGCAATGTTAAAACCTTGGCCAAGATGGTGATGCTTTATCTAAGTGATGAAACTAGCCATTTCAATTCCTTTCTCATATTGCTTAGCTTAATAATATTTGTTCAATTTTTTTTATCGTTAAAATATTACCTTCCTTTTAGATAAATTAGTTAGATTCTTATTATGTTGAAGAGCATTTAGTTAGTTTTCTCCTTCAACTGAAGTAGTTATGTTTTAATTTGAAATGCTCAATTTTTTATCTTAATATAGATCACAATTTATTTTCTTTAAGTATAGAATTAATGGAATATTACATATGGTATCAGAGAAACCAAGTTCAACATTGAACCTCAGGCTTTCCACCTATAAACCAAACTATATACATATGCAGACGCACCATGGTTGAGATAATATGCAGGCACACTATATACAAAACTATATTCGCAAGTAAATCTTTTATTCAAATCCACAATATGAAACACAGTGTTTTACTAGGAAGAACACAAGTAACCTTATCTCCTTTAGATAATATCACAAGCAACTACCTATAGAAAGATGTAGTAATCCATAGCATATACACAAAGGAAAGACGATTGATTATATTATGTATGTTCGCAAAATGGTACAATAGTAAGCCTGAGGCTATATTCTACTTCTTCTCTAATGATCCTTATTGTTACAAAAATTCCCTCATTTATATGAGGGTATACATTGTCACCAAGCATCATGGCTTTTCAGCACATAACTATTAATTAGCACTTTTGTTAACAAATTGGAAGATAAACAAGTTCAACATTCCTATGTGTTGAATGTACTTATCATCTTTATACATTAGAACATCATTGTTTAGTGCCCTCATGTCGCTTTCTGTCTGGAAATGATTGGATAGAATATGGTTAACATAAAGTGACAATTCTTTGTCCCGATCCAACTCTGCTACTGCTCGATTATTCTCATCAATGAACTCTTGTTTCCACTATTCGAATGAAACTAAGTCACCATTACTATAAAAAGAGGGCACCCTAGGGTTATTCCCATTGTCCAGCCTCTGAAGCTCTTTCCTTAATTGATTTGCCAATTCATCATGGGACTTCAAGTAGGCCTCAGCTTCAATTTTCTCACCTGGATTAATCAAACTATTGTCATTCATCATGTCTTCCAATCGAGACCCGAGCCTTTCATGCTCTTTCAAATCTTTGATTGTTCCAGTGTATGTTTTCCAATATATTTCTGCAACTTGCATCATACTTTTGAACCTATGTTCAATGATCTCCAGAATCAACTTATCCATCTTTTGTTGTACCTTTTCTGCTTGCCGAGATGTCTTTTTAGCCCTATTCCTCCAATACATAGCGTCTATCAAGGAATCCATGGCATCTCTGTCAACACCATATGTCATCCCTGTTTGACTGGTACCTATATCAATCTAAAGCAATCTTGCTTCCAGCCTCTATTTTTCTTCATCAGTTTTCTCATATAGGCTTTTGTATGTAGATTTTCTTCGACCAGAAACTCTCTCTGATCTTGGTTTAGTTTAGCGACATCCAAATTTAGTTTGGTAGTTATTCTAGGGTCAGTCTTTCCAACCTAATGCACCATCAAATGTTCAAAAGCTTCTTCTGTATCAACCAATATAGGTCTTTTATCTTTGGGATAGATAGCCCATTGTAGAAGAGCCTTCTGATCAGGATCATATCCTGATCCTCTAAAGAGTTTATCAATCTCTTTTGGCATCATTTGCTTACTTGGGTCCTATTTCTTGAGGAATCCATCAAACAACAAGGCAGATTTCATGTCCCATCTAGAGTATAATAACACACCAGCTTCCTTAAGCAACTGTCTTCCCTTCTCAGGTGTCATTTCTCTCATCACAAGATCCAACTCCTCTTGTAACTTTTGAAGTTGCTACTCTTCTTCACTATTCCTCATGTTATTCTTAATTTGAGATCCTTTATGTTGATAGAGGAATGCGGTGAACTCCTTAGAAGCAATGAAGTCACTATCAACAATGAAATCCTCATGCTCCAGGAATCTGCTATCAGCCACTTCTCGGACATTCAGTTGTCCTATTGCCAAGTCTATCAGTGTATCCTCTGCATAACCAAGGGGGTAATCCTCTCGAGGAGTGAATGGAACGATGCCAGATGTGGAAGCAGGAGACATATGAGCCAAAGGCTTTGTATTCCTAATAGTATCAATGTAATCCCTAAAAACATGAGGCGAGACTCCCTCAAGTATTTCCAATTCATGCTCCATAAGTTTGTTGGCCAACTCCAAGGGGTCTTCAATCTTTTGTAGCATGTTCTCATCCATTTTCCTTCTAAAAATCTTCCATTTAAAAGCCTGCATTGCTTTCTCAAACTTTATTTGCTTCACTCTGACCTCTTCTCTGCCAATGTTCTTAATGAGGTCATCTGGTAGGTAAGATTTATGCTCTCCAGCCTTCAGCTTTTGTGATGGTCGAGCTATTCTTATGTATCCTTCAAGATCAAAATTGGGCCTTGGATCCCCCATAGCCATGCCATAATAATCCAATTTTTTCTACAGCAGGCCATAACTCTTTGAACTTTTCACAATAAAATCTAAAAATACTAACAACCCAGGTACAATTGATTGTTTCCCATGGCTTGTTAGATGTTTTGTACTAACTATTGACAGTTGCCTCACAATTTCCAAATAAGCCACTCTGTTAGGGACTGTAAGTGGTAGTAAGTATGGTCTCCCTTCGAACCCTTATAACCTGACTTGTGTGTAGTCTGAAAAACAATACCAATCTCCCCAATTGTGTTCAATTGAGGGATCTTCGGCGAAATCTTTTGGTCTTAGGAATCTTTGAACCTCTGGTGCAAGGGCATGATCGCACAGGCATCCCAATAGTCTATATAATGGCTTGACAAAGAACTCCTCAAAATGCCAATATTGATTATTCACATACCTCTGGTCCCATGAAGAAACCCATAGTTGCACTGGTTTTCTCATCCCAACATTGTCATATGTCCTGACACATAACTCTTATGGCCATAACCCTTCATCTTGGCCCACATACAATAGCATATGCATAAGTAAGGAATAATGCTTGAAATGAACATTGATGAATTCCCCCTTTAACTTTTCTAACCCATGATTCAAAACCTCAACCAAATAAGCAAAAAAATCAAAGAAGCGAGGTTCCTTAGACTACAAATCAACACAAATGACCATGGCTGCAATATCCATCAAAGGATGGGCTTTTATCCCTAGCACTTAGGCAACACAGTAATAGGTATACTTGAAATATGGATGGAAAGAGTTGACATCACAGGGAGCTTTGTCATCCTGACCTAGTGGCACTAAGGACCATGCATTCCTAGGTCTATGTATAGGGAGTCTCCACGTTTTGTAAATGTGCTCTAGGTTAAAATATTCACTTGTTAACTTCTCGAGGTCCATCAATTCTTCAAATCCCCAATCCAACTCGAACACGGTGTCAATAACCTCATTTCTGATTGCAAGAATTGGCTCATGCATGTAGTTATATATGGTCCTAGTTTTAGGGTCATAATTGTTTGCCAATGCCTTCATGAGCTCCATATTCATGAATACATTAGCCACAACTAACCTTCCTAAGTTCAATCGTCATAAATTATTGATAGGTTGAGGGGAAACTCTTCTATTGTACCCATATATGAATAATTCATACCCTCTCAATTCTGTCCATATGTCTCCAAGATCCTCAAACCAGTCCTCCAAGCCTTCCTCATCAGCTCTAATCTTCTTAGACCTCAAACTAGATGATGGGCACTAGTCAATCAGGTCCTGGGCCAAAGAACTCCCTTCCCTTTTCTGTCTTTTAAGTTTTTCTTCTGCAGCAATAGGTTCTTTTCCCTTTCTGGTCTTATTAGTTTTAGATGATGATTCCATTTGAATTTTAAAAAGAGTTTTGTGTGCAAACAACTTACTTGGAATTATTGAGCTTTATCTATGAATTCACCCAATTCCTGCTTTCAGTTCATTGCCTGTGAATTCCTTAATGTTGTGTCCTTTGATGTTGATCCACTACTTATGGCGTATTTAATCAGTTAGTAATGGCCATTTTGGACAACGGTCACTCGGGCACACATTCAAATTTAATGGCGATGTGACCTTTCATGGGATTTGTTTCTGATTTTTGTGGCAATCAATAATCATTTCGATGAGGATATGTCTTTCGATCATTTGTTTCTTTAGTCCATCGATCTCTTTGTTTCTATAGACAATACTTTTGTTTCGAATATTACTTCGATCAAGTATTTTTTCCCTTCATTGAAATACTCTATTCGGTCAATATGGTTGTCTCCTCATCGAAACATATCTGATATCCATCAGATCTTATGTTGAAGAAACCTTGGGCTTCAATGTCCTCCTTTATTTTTCCATCAAAATACTTCTTTCATCGATATCACTATGCCCCATCGATGAATGAGTCTATTATCTCACCAAAGCTTTTCTTTATTTTCCCTTATCGTTCTTCAAGCTCGGGG